>NC_092647.1:1760000-2068306 GCF_039555335.1 Amphiura filiformis | reverse complement strand
TTATGTAAAAACAAATTTTATCCAATATGGAGATATTATCCTATGGAGATGGCAGCCGTTGAGGGCGTTACAACCTAGATTTTTAATCAGTTTCAGGCGATCATCTTGAGCTGTCTCTACTTTGACTTTGACCGCTTCGTGCGGCACGACCGGGGGCACGACCTATCAACCAAAGGCAAGCCCCAGTTGTGTCCTTTTGTCTGCAGTTAGATGTCGAACTAATATTAGCTCAACCTTTCGGTTTTATAATAATATAAATAATAATTAATAAGAAATTAAAAATGATAGTCAGTTCATACTATAAACCAAGATTTGTGGTCATTTTCACCCGTATAAGAAACATAATTTTTTACGACACGTAAGACAACAGCATGATAACTGGCAATCAGTTATTGCTTGTATGCCTGGTACAAGAGTTCCCGTATTGCAATATACACGGTGTAGAAAAAATAAATATACGCTCCTCTTCATCTGCTTTCACCACATTCATATTACTGGCGGAATGCGAAGACTGTGTGAAGATTGCGCATTCAGTTCCAATCACAATAGCTCACGTTCATATTCATAATTTCTCCCCCCGCCTAGGATCTCTACTGCATCCTGGTATAGAGCAGATTGTGGTCGGCTAACAGGTACCGACAATCAATAACTATTCCGAAGGTGGCCACTGCCAAGGGCCCTATCGTGACATTGTCTCTGTCAGTGGCTATACACTATGGACCACAATGGCCTCATCCTAATGGCATAGTTCAATAACCTCAATTAAACATAGTACAAAATTTGACCTCAAGTTGCAGAGTATGAGATTTTTTACCCAAATTTTCAAGGTCATTCAATGCATCTATTGGGGTTAGAGAACTGTGCCCTTGATAGATGAGCATGTTGTGGATTCTAGTGTTAGAGAATCCTGGATCCTCACTCACCTGATAGTATGTTATAAGTCATTTTGTTCAGGACTCTTCTACACTGCTACATCTCCTAAATGAAGGCATTGGTCTATTACACTTGAAATTTACACTACCCCTGTGGAAGATTGTGGAAATATCTTCTACAGGGGGAGTATGTTTTTCAAATGAAACTGGTCACAGTTAATCATTTTGAAACCCACATTCCCCCTGTATTATGGCTTTACCTATATCTGCCATAGATGGAGTGAGTATTTCAAATTGAAGTTACCCAATTGTCTATTCTATTTAAAACACATGCTCCCTCTGTGGAAGACTTTGGCTAAATCTTCCACAGGGGTAATGTGGATTTTAAATGGAATAGCCCATTAGGCTATAAGTCCCGCTACATTTTCAGCTATTCTTCTTGACAACATTAGTATCCAGAGATATTCTTTTCCTTTCCCTGAGTTTTACTCGGTTACCAGTTCGGATGTGCAATGTTTCTGATGTTGAGAAAATGAAGTCCTTCGGCCGACATTGCTGTGCAAACGTTTGGAGAACGAATGGACAACATCCCATAGGTATTCCTATAAATTTAAAGCATATTGTCTCTGTGTGGGCACACCTGACGTTGAAATCACGTTGAGATCATGTTGAAATTTCGACGCCCACGGAAAGTAATCTTTTAAAATATACAAATGTTTTAGCTGAAAAGGAGAGGGCTATAACTCATTCAATCATATGCCCAAAATTGCCAGCATATTACACATGTTACCAACTGTCAACATTTGTGAAAAACAGCGGCTTCATAGTTTGTCAACATTTGATAAACAATTGCTCAGAATAGTTTTACATTCTGGAAAGCTGGAACTGACTCCCCATCTGGGTGACACATTGCCCTTGGCTGAATAACATGCACTTCGTTTCCGTTTCGAACACTATTATCGAAACAATGCTCATGCACCAGACATCGAAGCAGGCAGCTTCGTCATTGTTTCCACGTGAAAATTCTTAAGATTTGAGTATCTGTCGACAGGCAAATAACCAAGCGCCCTCATTGGTCCGCTACATTTTTGTTGAATATACTGTACTCTACGGTAATCAAGACGTGACCTCCACGCATGCGCAGTTTTCTTTGAATTCCTTGTGTGACTAAAGGCGGTTCCTTCCGTATGATTGGTATTTTGTTGTAGCCAGACGTCGACACTTGGTGGTAATCCAACTCCAATAAATCTGTATATTTCAGAGGCAGCTTGAAAAGGCCTTTCCGCTACATCTTCATAGCGAACGACTTTATATCTTCCTTTTAACCAATCCTGATCTTTATACTTTAAATTCCTTTCCATATGCTGACAAAGATCAAGAGTCTCATCAGCCCTCGATCCTTTACGACGAAGTAGGTCGAAATTTCTCTCCCTCAATTTCATTCTTGAGTTCATTACACCTCTCGGATCACGTACAAGGTGAATTATTTTAAGATTCAATTTGGGATCAGTCAGAAAGTCTTTGAGTGTGTTGATATCTTGAACTCGAATGGTTTTAATAGCTACCCCTTGTCTGCTTCTTGTGGTCCGAGTAATAAGCGTCATCTTCTCAGTAAGACTCGCGGGACGTTCGTTTAGCGGACTGCCTTTTCTTGGGCAAACCCGTGATAACGAAGCCAGGGCCGACATTTCACAAACTTGTTTAGGAATATTAAATGACCACCATCCATATGGCATATGCGAAAAATCTCTCCGTAAAATCCCGTTTAGAATCTGCTTGCTGTATTGCGTAAAGTCCCTTTGGTCAAATGCTTAAGTATCCTGCTCCCTAAAGAAGAAAGTGGCTCAAAGAAATAAACAAATTTCTCATTTTGGTTGAATAGCTCTCCCAGGAAAGACGACCCGGAACGTTTTTGAGTTAATATAATGACTTGAATTTTATCCTGAGCATCATTTGTTGATAAATGAGTTCGATTGGAAGTACTGGATATTGTATTATAACTTTCGACGATATTATTATCTTGTTCTGTCTCTTCTTGCGTTTGACTTTGGCTGCTAGAAAAATCACCTGTTTCCTCAAATTCTGAACTATCAAAATTATCATCACCTGAGCTTTCGGAACTATTGTGAAGTCCAGGTGATTCAGCATTGCTGGTAGTCAATAGTTTGGTATTAGCATTTACCTTTGTGGTTCCTCGAGTTTCAGCAATAGCATGCACAGGTTCATCATTACTGTAACTGTTGGTTCGTGTTAAATTAGTAGTACTTTGAGGAAATTGTGTGTTTTCTGATCTATATGGAGACAATTTTGTGTTCCTACTGTCAAAGGTATGGACATTGTTGTCATCTTTTGTGTCGTCTGCCATCGTGTTCACATCATTACCGCCATTGTTGTGGAATGCAATCGTATCGCTTATCGGCATTGGTTGAGTTCCGACATTACGACTGTATGTAAATGATGATATATTATGTGCCAAAAGGTCTGTGGAAGTAAAAATTAAATACATAATTTAGTTATGAGAATTACAATCTACAGTAATAATTATTTGAGACACATAATGCAGTATGCTTCGACTATATTTATAAAATACGTATTTGTGATTGCTTCGTTGCTGTTCTGAGCGTCGGGGAATCAATGCTTTATCCATCATTGTCCATAGAGGGCTGCATATCAATTTTTAACGGCGACCGTACTGTGAAGCTAACCCTGTATTGCACCACCTTTTGATTACTTAGTACTCATCTGTTATCATCTGATCTCCGTTAAACATGATATGCTGCCCTCTATTATGTAATGTATTGATCCCATGTTCTCTAATTCATGCGTAACACGAATTTACCAAAAGCCGAATCCGGATTCGGCTGTCTGCCGAATTCTTAACGATATAATGCACATTGTGTATTTTGTTGCTCTGACTCGTTTATGCTACCGAGCGAAAACTCAGTCCTCTGAAAAGGACTTCTTCCTTTATCTGGAGGAGGTGATGGTGTTTTCATAGTAACCATTGTAGTTGGTTTGTGTGCTGTGTGTTTACGGTGGTTCCATGTATGAAGACACAACTAGGGTCTATTTGTTTCTGGAAGAGTTTAATGACCCTAAAAGATTACCAAATGTTTGAAAAATCTGAAAAAATACATTCTTTGAAAACATATTTAAAGAAAACCGGTTGTTTTTAATTTCATAAAAATACGTAAATACATACCTTGCTTTAAATAAAGAGTTGCCAAAAATGAGATGACTACGACGGCTAGCAGCAACTTTTTGCCGTTTGCCATTGCACCACAAGCTGTCTGTGTCAGCAGCTCAGTTGCAATGAAACATTATAATTGTCTCATCTCGCGTTGTATCATCTCCAAAATAGAATAAAGAGAAACATTTGATAATTGCTTTCAACTTCCTCATGTTTGTTGAACATTAGTCTAGCCCCGGGATAGTCTAGTCTAGTCATTGGACAGGTTTAGCAAATACAGGTTTTTAATAGTGAGCACGTGTCTCTCCGAGGTGTGTTGTCTTTAATAGGCTATCAATAATTCCACCTTCTGCTATTTAACATCGTCTGCAAGTTGCCAAAATATAAACCAAATCTTCCGTCATTCAATCTCGCATTCAATGCTATCTGCAAATATAATTGCAATTAGATGGATTCTCCCGCCAACTTCTGTTATTTCACATCGTCTGCAAATCGCCAAAAAATAAACCAAATCTTCCGTCATTCAATCTCGCATTCAGTGCTATCTGCAAATATAATTGCAATTAGACGGATTCTCCCGCCAACTTCTGTTATTTCACATCGTCTGCAAATCGCCAAAAAATAAACCAAATCTTCCGTCATTCAATCTCGCATTCATTGCTGTCTGCAAATATAATTGCAATTAGACGGATTTTCCCGCCATTTTCTTGTCGTAGCTAAATCATCGTCTGCTCATCCGACTTAATTACATGTTGCAAAAGTGAAATCTTAAGTCCAAATATGCAAATATTACAAGATTGGTTTGTCATATGAGAGCGCTGCATATTTATGTCAATACATTGTGACATCATCACTCTTTGCTGTGCACGTATTAAGGCTCAAATAACATGGCATCTGGCGCGCGTTTCATCTGGTGCATTAGCAAATATATACTGATTAATCAGACAAATTTAATTGTGTTTGGTCAATTTCATCAGGAACCACATCATGTTTGGTCTGCTGACAAAGGTAACAGCTGGAACCTGGAACATAAAGGAAAAAAATATGAAAATTATATTCAAACAAATGCAGCATATTTTCCTTTTTAAATTGTATACACAAAATTCGTATACTATTCATTTAAAAAAAATAGAATTTCTACTCATTTATTTTTGACATGAAATAAACCAAATCTTTTGGTAAAAAAGCTAATTGTTATGCTTTTTTCCTTTTGTTTTTTGAAAATGAGCCTATGCGATATTTCCCCCTTTTTTTACAGTCAAGGCAAAGTGTTTATGTACTTGGTTATAATCAAAAACAGAAATAATATTAATACACACACACACAATGAAGTTTTATTTGTCTCTTTTACAATCATGGCGAAATATTTATACAAAAAGCAACAACCACACTGCAAAACAAAACTAACAAACAAAAAAACATAAAAAAAGACAAAATTAGATCGCGAAAATTAATATCAAAATTTTTTGCACATATGGGTGAAACAACAATACTGAGTTTTACGGCCAACGCGTATATCAGAATTCACAGAGCAATGCGCGCGCATTACAGGTTGAACTCGGATAGTTTTTCAGTCATAAAGAACTAAGCGTTTTTCTCCTATCTTCTGATAGACTCCTGATTGCGCACAAAATCTGGATGAAGCCCTCGCGGTCTGTCGTGAACGCCCAGTAATGGGGTGTCTTTGACAGATTTTCTTCTTTTTCTTTTTTGGCCTATAAGCACGATTCTGTAAACAGTCATACTACTGCTACTATCTGACTATACTACCAATGGTATAATATAAGACATGCGGCATCAGGGTTGGGGTTACGGTTAGGATAAGGATTAATCCCCAATCCAGAAAAAAAACCACTAATCTTTTGAGATTATAAAAATATTATCAACTTCGGCCAAATGAAACAAAGCTCAATCTAAATTATTCCTTTAGTACCAACTGGCAATAAAAGTTAAATTTCACTGCATGTTTAGCCAAATTTATGAATTAAGGTTAGCAACAATTTTAAACTGTTGCGATTTGGTAGTTCACAGCATCTTGCGAATGGCAGTGAGCTTTGGCAAAATTTGCATTGATCAATTCATATTGAGTGTGTAGAAAAAATCAATTATCACAGATATAATTTTTGTAGGTCCTATGGTTCTTGAATTATGTTGTAAAGAGGGCTGAAACAACAACACTTTTGTAAAACGTACATAACTCATTAACAACAATAAATCAAGCAAGTTTTCAAAGTATATGATCTGTAGAATGAAAGTCAAAGTGTTATTTTTCAATAATATATTAATTTAGAAAAGTTCCAACAAAATTAACAGGCCACAGGTTTAGAGTTATCCACAAAGCTTTCGATAAAATATCATCTTCAGTGTGTTAATACTACAACTGATCTACTCTCTACAACAGCAATCACAGAAATGACTGCAATATTTAATCTTACACTACTACTACAGCTACTACACAAAGAAAAAAGCAAATCAATATATAAATAAATGTTGATCAGAGAGAGGTGTTACTCCTCAATGTTAAGCCCAAGGGGTGTGAGACAGCGGAGTTGCTGGATCCAAAAACTTTCTTTGGTAAGGCGAGATGAAGGGTCTGAAAGTTTGTGGGAGGCATCTATGCCGGTAATGGAGAGAGAAATAAAATATTGCAGTCATTTCTGTGATTGCTGTTGTAGAGAGTAGATCAGTTGTAGTATTAACACACTGAAGATGATATTGTATCGAAAGCTTTGTGGATAACTCTAAACCTGTGGCCTGTTAATTTTGTTGGAACTTTTATATATTTTACTTGTATCTCACACGAGATCCAGGCCCCTCTCTGGCTTGTTGTTGTTTGCAGTGCATCTGTTGTTTGCCAATATATTAATTTAGGTTATGAAAATCCACCGAGTGTACCCTTAAGGGCCAATACGTTCATTTTTAGGGTGTTTTTGCTTCTTCCCCCCCTTTTTTTTTGACAATCAAGTCCAAAGACTTGTACGAAGTCTAATTTCAATTTATGCATTCTATTTTTATTTTTTTTTGGAAAAGACATGTTTCATTCTTATAACCAATCATGTAATTAAAGTAACACTAAAGACTCGATTGTCAGAAAACATGCCGAAAATGCCTAAAACTGTTAGGTCTTTTGGGGAAAAAATGTGTATCTTCAGTACGAAAGGTCAAGATTTTAAAATAATCATCGGCTTTTCCCCATACACATTTTAAAGTACACATTATTAGATTTATAAAGTTTACTTCCAAGTTTACTTCCAAGTTTACTATCAATTTTAATAATTTGCCATAGAATTTGTGTTATATCGCGAATTTCAAAAAATCTAAAATCTTTGATATCAGAAGGACATCCCTCGTATTCAGAATGAAATTCGATATGTCTGATGTGCTCTCATGTCCCAGAAAAATATACTGTGCAAACGTTGCTATCCGAACCCCGGTCCGAACCAAAGATGCGCAAACTGGTTGCCTGCTTACTTCTATTGCGTATTCCAGGTAAATTAATTGAACTCACCTTATTGGGTGCGTCAGATGATGGATTAAAACTTCTAAAATCGTATTTATTCATTCAATGATTCAGCAGGAGTTAATACTTTTGAAACAGCAAGTTTAAAAATGAAAATCCATATTATGACAACTGTATGTTATCAAGGCAGCATGGAGCTTGACAACCGAGTTGTGTATTTACTGTGTGCCCCGTGGCTAAAACGCACAGTTTTCAACAAGTCATGGACATTTAAAATGTCATACTACTAAAATCATGAAGGAATTGTACTTCCATACTAAAATGTAGAAGACCTTTAGGTAAAGCCACAAATTTTCTGCTTTAGGCCAATGAAAGACGATTCCGAGTTTATCGTCCCCCGCCCGCGTCACTTTTTGGAAACCAAAATTACCCGCGTCAAATTTTCAAAAATGCCAAAATAATTCATTATTTTCAAAGTATCAGTGTTTTCACCAGTTTTAGCAATTGGAAACATATGTTTTTGTTTGTAAAACATATATTCATAACTTGGAAGCAAAACCATGCTCTTTTCTAACGTTTCTAGTCCTATATAAAAAACATGTTTATAAATCACATATATGAGTTTGGCTTTAAATCAACACGCATTTTAGGTCAATAATGAAATCTGATGAAATAATGAAAATGAAAATGAAAAAGTCACCTCACCAACCTGGCAAAAAAAGGGACGATAAACTCGGAATTGACTTTCATTGGCCTTATAAATGTCAAATTCTCCTTTCTTTTGCTTTGTAAATTTTGCACTTTTCAATTGTTTTACTTTGTTCGCAAAAAAGTTTAATTTTACGATTTTGGCCTGATGTATAGGTAGCCCATATTTAATGGTAATACATTCTTTATTATGTTACATTTTGAAACAATAAATAGCTGCGTCGGCAGTGTGATGATAAATACAAAAGTAAAAAGTAGGAAACGTTTTGAAGCAGACTTAATATTTATATCATTTTATTGATAATATTGTTCATTGTTTTCATTTTTTGTGGGGTTTGATGTTTTTTATTCTCTTTTTGTGAAAACTGCATTTTCTGCTTTTTATCCTAAATTCTGCTTTATTCGCAGAAAATCTGCAACGCGGAAAACTTCCGGCTTTACCTTTAGGCTTACCATATACAAAACATATTCACAGTTTAGTGGCGTTATAGACGTGCCATCTTTAGCATGTGTGTGTAACAGCTTGTGATAGTGTGTTTTTTTAGGGTTGGGCATACATCAACTTTGTTATTAATATTAATATAAAACATATTGTTTCTATGGCGCAATTTTGCGTAGAACACAAATCTGGTGAAATTTTTGACCTCCAATGATGTTTGATACCGCTAAAGTTCAAAAATTCAAAATGGCCGCCAAAATTACGCAATTTTGCCAATAAATTGTTAATTTTACACTTATGTGGCATTCAATATGTCTTGTTATAGGTTTTTGGTGTCAACAAACCCAAATATTAAGCTTAAAAAGTGAATAGATGTACCTGTAACAAGTTATGTGGAGTTTGTATTAATCCAATTTTCAGCACAAATTGTGCCAAAATCGTCTTTTTCAGCAGAGCAAGGTGATGTAACAGTGTTCTTTCTAGTGTCACTATGGTAGTTTACTTTAAAGTGGACACCTTATTTGGCTGCTAATCCATGCCACACTCAGGGTTTTAGCACATTCCTTAATAAAACATCAATATCAGTATCCAAGTTAGATTCTGGTTTCACAGCATTATAGACTGCCTCAGTTCATCGCATGAAAACTTCACCATTCTGAATTTTCCATCGTGTTTTTCTCTTCGCCTCTGACGAATATCAGGGGCAACTGCTACCCTCAGATAACCTACTTCACTGAGTAGTTCCTTTTCTGTTAGGTCCTCAAGTATTCCTACATTGCTTGGTGTCACAGGGCCCTGTTGGGCCTTGCATTCATCATGGAGTTTCATTGTTCTGGTCAGTTCCTTCTTCTTCAGTTCTGCTGTTTTCATGAGAGCCAGTCTTTTTGTCATTTTGACTGTTTGAAGGTAGTTTGACTCTATCTCCTTAACATCAGATACATTGCCAGAGGTCCTTGCCCATTTTCATTTGTTGCGTTTTTCAGCATTGCTAAGTGTCGTAAAAGACGGATCAGAAAGTAACCAATTTATTTTTATTTTTTTTTACGTGAATGGGTTTGGACTGATGTAGATCTGCCACTTGCAACAATGCGTACATCCAGTTTGGCGAATTCTAATTCACACCCTAGATTTGTAAGAGGTGGAAATTCCATCGTGTCTTCATCAATCTCTACATCCATGCCCTCGCCACTGCGGAAGAATGCCATCTCTAACGTGTCAATCACTTCATCAAGCACCGCATCATACAGTCTACTCTTGCCATCATCACTATCCATAGACTCATCTCTGACTTGCTTAAGCTCAGGTAGCTTTTGTTCAAAGAACTTGCGCACTCCTAACCAGGTACACTCACTTCTATCAACATTCCTGCCTCTGTCATCTATTCCTAAGAGATCCATGAGAGGGAAAATGAAAGCATCTCCCAATTTGGAGTAGATTTTAGCGCAACACAATAACCAGTCATTCTGAATATATACGTCGACACTGCCAAAACTAGCTTTGTTTGTTTACGACATGGCATAACTGGGCATCAACAGCAGAGACAAAAAAATCATTTAGAATCTGCTGACGAGGAAGCACTCAGAAAGCGTTTAACCTCCCTGCTGAAGCTGGCCCTCGATCTAATGGCTGGACTTTTGGGCAGTTAGGGAATTCCATAATTGGAATAAAATATTTTTTGCAGTGTACACTTTCAGCTTTCAGTCTGTCTCTATTTCGTTGATTTTAACAATCTGTTTGATTTTGTTGATTTTCAACATAACGGTGAGGGGCTGTCGTTGTTTTTTTTTGGAGAGAGGTTCCTCATATAAATTCTTTGGTATACTAAAATAGAGAGTTCATCAATTGCAAATTCTCAACAAAAGTGTGCAACAATGAGAACCGCTCTCTTCATGGATTCAAAAAGCCTAACTTTAAAAAAACTTATTTAAAAGAAGTTTAAAAACTTAGGAGAGGAACCCATCATTTTTCATTATTTTGCAATGGCTGATATGCGAAGCGGAAGGGGTGTCATTTTTTTAAAACTAAGGATTACAAAAATTAATTCCGATCGCTGACATTTAGGAGCTTCCAATGACAATTACAAGCTCCCCAAATGTGTGTGTTTTGTACAGTCTCAGCCGAGGGTCGAGTTTAATTTCCGCTCGTGCAAAAATGATTCATTTTTTTTACTAACTTGTAATTATGGTTGACGGTACATACTTTTAAAGAAATACCCCATATTTAGGATTTTACCTCAAAAGACCGAGAATGCGCGTAAATAAAACCTCCTTCTTTCTAGAAGAACATGATATCTTCATTTTAATCACCAATCAGAATGGAGCTTTGCAAATAATTCACCCCAATTTTTTTGCGTGGTAAAATTATTTTAACAATGTTGCTGATTGGTCTAAGTAGGCCCATACGCAGGATTTCATTAGTTCGCCGTATTCATTAAAATGTGGACTTTTTTCCAGGGGGGGGGGGCGATTTTGTGAAAAGTGGACAAAATTTTGTCCAAAAAAGCGTAAAAAAACCCGCACCCCCTGCGTACGGGCCTGGATCCAATTGATAATGAAAACATCTTTTTGACCAATCGGCAGGTAGTTCTCATGGGTATAGCTTTTCAGTTAATAGGGCATCTCGTGATCTACAGCCTCATCCCTCACGTTTCTCAAAAGTTGAGATTTTTATACCAAATGGAAATGTACGTCTACACAATGTTTATGTATAAAAAAATCCTCGCAGATTCATTCGTTTAGCAAAAATATCATCAAATTTGAATTACGTTCTGGTACACCAGAACAACAAAAAATACAACACTGGCCTATGGAGTAGTGTGATATATAATGATGCATAACTCGCAAACGCAAAATCGGAATCAACTGACATTTTGGGAAAAAGCTTTTTTCGTGGATATCTACTGAAATGCCATAAAAAGAGGATGCTAGGATCACGAAGTATTCCTTTAATTGATTAAAACTGGAAATATAATTATATGGATCCTGCCAACTCACTCGCCTTAAACACCCACGACTTATATCTTCCGACATTGCAGTTGTTTCATATACATGAAGTTGTTGAAAACAAAATTTTCATAAATACTCTAGTGCACTTTAGTTTGGAAGATTTGAAAGTAAATAGCACTGAAAATTTAAGGTGAATGTATATTTCCATAAAATATTCATGAGGTAGATTTTTCAGATTTTTTTAAGACATATAAAATTTAAAAAGCTAAGCAAGTGTTGATAGCTAATAAAAATTTAAACCATTTTCACAAACACCATCAGGAAAACAAATCAAATTGTCAAATTGCAATGATTTCATGCGTGAAATGAATTTATCAGCGGGATGAAAACGGGGAGAGATTGCCTCCTTATGGTATACACTAATTTGCAAGTCCATTGAATATAGATTCGCACATATGTACCGTAAACGTTCGCCTAATGGCGCTTTTGGATTCTTAGAAATGTGAGAGCGCCATCCTTGTAAAATCTCAACAGCATTAAGGATACGTGTATGTTAAATTGAGCAAATTGGACATAATGCCTCAGAAAAAAATATCGTGACATGACCCAATACTTTAGGTCACTAGGTTAGTTGCTAGAGCAGCAAATGTTTTGGGGTTTCTTCAGGTATTCTTTCTCAAAGTGCCATTGGACTTAATTTGTAAATCGATTCATACGTTATACCTAACTCATTTTGGTGAATCTTTTTATAACATTGTAATTTCTTCATTTTTTTTAAATATTCTTCAGTTCAAAATTACACCCTTCTATTGTCTGACCCGTTAGCTCAGTCGGTAGAGGGTGCGCCTTGAATGGTGAATGGTACTTGTTCGAATCTTGATTTCTGCACCCACTTTTATGTGAAGAAGGGTCAAGAAATGATTTTGGATTTTGTCCCCATTTTACGAACGAATATTATGAATTTTTTTAAATTTAATTTTCTTATTTTTTTTTACATAAATAGGCACTGCGAACAAACGGCAACAAAAACCGCTGACAAAATTTGCTCCACCTGCTACCTATCAATGCGTGATATATTCCACTATATTTAACAGTTAAATGACCTTTGAAAAATAGAAAGGCCTCAATATTGCAAATTGTGTAACTACATTAATTTATTCATTTATGCATTATAAATGATCAGCTATTTTTTCTTTTCTTAAAAGGATCGAACCCAAGTAGATCAGACCATTGATCATATAACTATCAGACCACGAAGTAGTTACGTAACTCCGTGATGGTATCGGAACCAAGCACTGTTTGTATGGCGATCATTACGATCACGCTATTTGGTATGCCTTTTTGTGTACTGATTGTTTCGATCGTGGTTCATTACTTAAGTGCGTGATCCCGTTGACATAGTAACATTACGTAACTTCGATACCGGGCTTCGATACTGAATAGTTGTTGAGTGCACATAATATGGAAAGCCATTGGGGTATTGTGTGCCTTCCAAAGCGCCTTATAACATGTTCTTCATTGTGTTGTGGAATCCTAGCCAGTATTCAATGATAGCTATAGAGGCCTTGCGTTTATCGATTGGCTCCAAACAAAGGATTTGAACCGGTTTCTTCCCCGTAATCATGGCGCAGTGCAGTCCATTCAATCAAATGTTGTCATCAACCTATTTGATCGTAGTGCATTTTGTTATGTGTGTGAGACGAACTGTCGCGGTAGATGCAATCATGCTTTTGTTGAATGCATTTGAGTAGTCCGCCATATTAACGGGATGATACGTCATATGCACAGCCTCTATTCACTGGTCGTTGTATGATTTTGTTCGTTCACTCATTCAAATTTTATTTATATTTGAGCCTATTATGATACATCCTCCGTGGAACAGTTTCAAACAAATATAGCTAGGGATTATTGGGGCAGAGGTTATCTTTTAAAAAATCTTAGAGGGCTATATTTTTTTTTCGAAAGGGGTCCCAAATTTACAAAAGTCTACGTCAATAAAATTGCGCACCCCTATTTCGGCAAAAAAAATTTTATGATCCCAAACCCCAAAATTGTATTGAAATCAGTCTTTTGAATAAAATAATACACTTTCTGTGGTCATCGTGTGACTCCTACATTGTGGTCATAAAACATTTTATGCCCCCCTCCTATTATTCTTTCCAAGACTTTATGACCCCGTATATTTGGCACCCCCCCCTTTCGAATAAAATGATATACCTCTTATGACCACTGATATGATGCATAGGCAAGGACACTCGCGCGAATTGAAAGACTTGTCTCACACACATAACAAATGCCTATACAATCAAATAGGTTCATTACAACATTTGATTGAATGGATTGAGTTACTCTAAAATGAAACGATAAAAACCAAGAATCATGAAAAAAGACACATACAAAAAAAATAATAAAATAATATAATTATATAATCAATGTTAAAGATAAAATCAAGAAAATAGAGAATAAAATTTCCTCAAAATCAGAAAAAAAACCATTGACAGACATCATAATCTGTCAGAAATTACTGCATGAGATTCGAACCATCAATCTTCTCCACAAGTTCTCTTTATCCTCGCACTATAGTCTAATGCTCTGCTCACTGGGCCACAACGTATCAGGTGAATGATTACCGCGTTATCATGAACAAGTTTGTTCGATCTTGTTCATAATTGTATGTGTCGATAGGTTTCACCCTTTAACTACACGTACCCTTAATGATCAGTGATAATAGTCGGCTTTTACAGGGATGGCGCTCTCTCATTTCCATAAACTCCATAGCGCCATTAGGCGAACGTTTACGGTATATTACAAGAATATAAATTATTGAATAATTAACACATCAAAAAAAATTCCTTTTTGTGTTCATAAAAATATCTGTCGCATCATTTTGTTTTAAAGATGCAATGTACTAAATTATTCTCATGCACATCTTCTTTCGAAAAATTCAACTATTCATTTGATTTATGCGATTTTATTTCAGCAAAAGGTAAATACAATATATTTGTTTTATAAGAAAGTAAAATTAAATAAATAAAAGTGATGCTAGGGAAGGGGTCATGAAGAAAGATAAGGAAGAGCTTGCGAGTCACGTACCAATGCACGAAACAAAATTAACTGCACGACAATGACATTTATAAATAAATAAATAAATGTCAGCTGCCTTTAGGTGGCACTCAATGGACAATATTCATAACAGCTCCCCCGTTTCACCGCTGGGTAGAGAGTGGCAAGTGAGGTAAAGTGCAAGTTGCCCAAGTACACAACACGATGGCCCCATCGGGGCCCGTACCGTTGCGCCACCGTGTCCCATAGATATAAATGAAACTATAAATATTTTTAATATCAATTGATAAAGTAATACAGAGATAAAGATTAAGATACGACATGAGGTTTCAAATATAACATTTGAATCTCATCTTTTTCATTCAAAGGGTCACCATGGCAACAATTTGTAGTCCCGGGTTTGTAGTCTATTTAGACAAAGGAGATATCAGAATCTTCAGAGCATTTAGTAAAAAAATATTTTCCTGTATAGTTATTTGTTGTCTTATACATACAGATCACACAGGACATGCAGGATTAATCATGTCAATAACACGGGAAATATTTTAGTTTAAAATTCGATCGTTAGGGCTAGCGATGATATACTTCGCATTTGGCCAATATCAATGCTAGTGATCGGGCTATATAATATTCACCAATAGAGTTTTGCTATACTTCAAACTCAAATTTGTTTAATTTCACCCAGATTAATTATTTGCGACACATTTGAGTTTCTGTACTGCAGTCACACCAGCGGCACTTCCCTGTTTACCTTGGGTTGTTTTACCGTCGCGACGCGTCGTAGGGAAAATCACTTCCCACTGAGTCACCCTGTAAAGTTCAAGTACAACATTGCTTGAATATAGTTTGGGCAGCAAAATGTTTTCAAAACAAGTGGACAAATTTCTTTGATATTAACCTAATTATCAAAATAGAGATGTTTTTAAGTATTTACGAACACGAGACTTGTCATTACATTCGGATTTTGTTTCAATTTTACACGCTTCATATTAACCAATTGTTATTAAAAATATAATAGATATTTCTTTTATGAAAATGACGTGATTCTTATATATAATTATTATCAAGACCAGCCTTCTATATATCACAAGAACCACTGAGACAAACATTACTTCTTCGAATGAAGTTAAAAAGATTACCCATAATGCCCTATAGGGGCCTACTATCACAGCTAGGGCGTATAGCCAGCCTTTTACTGTTCTAATGTTTATCCCATTTGTCAATTTGTTTACCAGTTGTGTGGGGGTGTGTGTGGGTGGGGGTGGGGTCAATTGTATTTTTGCCCCGGAGGTAGGGGGAAAACTGTACCACCCCCAGAAAATTATCAGGTATAAAATGGAGACGGCAACAAAGTAAAAGGGTCATTAAAATTACTAAAAATGGGGGAAAAATGACAAATGGGGACGAAAATTTGGTTTTGCTCCCTTACACCATGGACTGTAGAAATGTGCTTACACTAAAGTAAACTACTGGGCGGCTCCCCCTGGTTACGCCACTGGATCGTAAGGTTCAGTGTGATAAAAGCAACGTCTAGCATGAAATGTGAATATTTATTGAAACAATGTGACCAAACCAAAACACGTTTTTGTAGTGCAGAGTATAAGTCTCTCTATTGCTTGATTTTCTTTTGTCACTTGTTCTCCTCCCCCCTCTCCCTCCCCCCTCTCCCTCCCCTCATCTCTCCATCTTTCGCCCTGTCTCTTTGTCTCATATTGTATGATGATGTGAATATATGCATAATGCACATCAGATAATAATGCATTTAGTCAAGTGTAGATATTTGAAACTACTTTAAGGGATGGGGTATGAACGTTTGGACAGTATTTATTATGGGACATTTGAGCACATCAGACATATCGAATTGCATTCTGAATACGAAGAATGTCCTTCTGATGTCAAATAATTTTGAATTTTTGAAATTCGCAATGTAATACACATTTTATGGCAAATGATTAAAAATTTATATTTTTGATATTTAACAGTACTCGAAGTAAACTTTATAAATCTGATGATTTATACTTAAAGTGTATGTAGGTGGGATGAAAAGCCGACGATCAATTGAAAATTTTGACCTTTCGTATTGAAGATATGGATTTTTCCCAAAACACCAAAAAAGTAGGTCTTTGGGGAAAAAATCCATATCTTCAATCTTTCAATTGATCGATCGGCTTTTCCTCCCAGCTACATACACTTTAAGAATATATCATTAGATTTATAAAATTTACTTCGAGGACTGTTATATATCAAAATGTGAAAAATATCAAATTTTAATAATTTGTCATAAAATTTGTATTTTATCGTGAATTTCAAAAAATTAAAATTATTTGATATCACAAAGACATTCTTCGTATTCAGAATACAATTCGATATGTCTGATGTGCTCTCATGTCCCACAAAAAATACTGTCTAAACGCTCAAAACACTCATTCCAGATCCCTTAAAAATATAAAATGCAAAATTATTATTGCTTCACGATGTTTAGTACAACTATGACTAAATTTCAGTGCAAAATATAGCATTGTAAATGATTTTTACTATCCTATAAGAATCTGAAAATTTAATATTTCCAAGTTCCGACTGATTTTGCTTGATCGCATCACATATTCATTTTATATCAGAGAAGATGTCAACTCAAGTGAACATACTTACAGTATGTGTAAATCAATATGGTTTATTAAATGCTTGCGAGAACAAAATAAATATTCATACAGCTGACAAAATTCTTAAACATCAAAGTCGGGTGAATTTCGATTCAGTTTCAATATTTAATATTGAAGACATTAGCGTATGCTTCAAATATGTATGTAAATCTTATGCATAGATTTATATGATATGATAAATATTGCATTCAACACACTCTTCCGGTTTATGATATGGAGAGTCTGACTTACTTTTCAGTATCAATAAAATCAGTAATATTGCAAAATATATTTAATATTCTAAAACTATAGGCCTATAGGGTTTGTTTTTGTGTATTTCTCACGCAACGCCAAACATGAGATATAGCAATATCTCGCTGTCTTGTTTTTATTACGGTACTTTATCGATATTTATGTTTTCAAGATATAGGAATATGAAAACTCACTGAAGTGAAAAATAATGTAATTTGATAATAACCAAACGTCAATAATTAATTAACATGTAGGCCATGGCCGCTGACTTGAACATTATGAAAGAAAAAAAATGTGTCATGTCGTTATTTTTTCTTTATCAGTTAATAAAAATTAAATGATTGTTTATTGTTGCTTCTTCAAAATATAATATAATTGGATAATCTTAATGTCCAGAATGTATAATTTAATAATAATAATAATATAATAATAATTAATATATATATTTGGATTTTATGTTGAATTTTGACGTGTCAGGCTCTTCCATTATCACTGATGGGTACCAATCATTTTGATACAGCTTGTGCATGTGAGTTGTGACTCCTATTATTATGTGTTTTGGTGAGTCAATTCCAAGTGTAGTGTGTGAAAATATTGGATCTACTAAAACATAATAATGACAAAACTGTATCAGTGCGAGCGCTACGGGGGGGGGGGCAAGTCCCCTCAGTTTTGAAGCAAACCCCCCTCCAAGTTATGTAAATTTCAATATTTGCAGCAATTTTGCGAAAAATTTGTCAATTTGGCCCTCCCAGAAATTCGCTTTGCCCCCACCCCGAAAAAAATTCTTGGTGCCGCCACTGAATTGGAAGCTTTACGTCCAATATTTGCAGCAATTTTGTGACAAATTTGTCAATTTTGCCCTTCCCAGAAACTCACTTTGCCCCCCACCCCCGAAAAAAATTTCTTGGTGCCGCCACTGAATTGGAAGCTTTACGTCCAATATTTGCAGCAATTTTGTGACAAATTTGTCAATTTTGCCCTTCCCAGAAACTCACTTTGCCCCCCACCCCCGAAAAAAAATTCTTGGTGCCGCCACTGAATTGGAAGCTTTACGTCCAATATTTGCAGCAATTTTGTGACAAATTTGTCAATTTTGCCCTTCCCAGAAACTCACTTTGCCCCCCACCCCCGAAAAAAAATTCTTGGTGCCGCCACTGAATTGGATGCTTTACGTCCAATATTTGAGTTTTCGACTACGTCTCGTACAATATTTTGAAACACATAGCTCGACCAATATTAAAATATTAAATAATGAGCCATGGGATCAATCGAATTATTAAAATGTCAAAGTGAGGTTCAAAATCGCTGAATGTGCCTTTAATCTTTTTCATGATGCACTGTTAGATTAATCCTGCGGGGGCACGGATATATGAGTCAATTATTTGTTCGTAAATTACAAATCCCTATGTTCTCGTACCCTGCAATGATCACTATCACAATCCCGAGCCATGATTACCATGATTACTGATCATTCATTCATTTATTATTTTTCACTCATCAAATTACAAAAAGCAAGAATACATACAAAATCATACATGTAGTATTTCATCAATTGACTTTCAAATAGTTCAACGCTTTGCTACTGTTGGTTTATTGTCCCGTTCCGGATGTTTCCAAGACCAATACACCTACTATTAAACTGTTTCCATGGATGCCTAATAATTGTGGGAATTTTTCAAAAATTGGAAGATTTTAAGTGAGATGTGTTTTTGTATAGGCCTAATGAATGAATGAATGAATGAATAATGAATAATTACAATAATAATAATAATAAAAATGAATAAACTATTCTAAAAAAAAAAAAATAATAAATAAATAAAAAAAAAAAAAAAAAAAAAAAAAAAAAAAAAAAAAAAAAAAAAAAAATAAAAAAAAAAAAAAAAAAAAATAAATAAATAAATAAATAAATAAATAAATAAATAAATAAATAAATAAATAAATAAATAAATAAATAAATGAATAAATAAATAAATAAATAAATAAATAAATAAATAAATAAATAAAATAAATGAATAAATAAAAATAGATAAGCCTATATAAATAGATAAGTAGGCCTAGGCCTATACAAATCTGTTTCGTGTATAGATGGTTTAACCCGTCCACACTCTTCAGTTGGAGAATGACATATCATTAGGTGGTCTCTGGTTAAACCATCTACACGAAACAGATTTGTATTGCTATATGTTAAAATTTCAGTAGTAGGGCCCTATAATTATATATTTCGCTCCTATATTTCATAGTTGAGCGCTGTATCTTGTGATAGTTTCACTATAATTTCTTACTTTATAATTAAATGAATAGAAATGTTTTTTTCCCGATTTTATCATTAAATCCAATATTCATCGAAACTTGTAATAACAATGGTCATTTTGTTCCCAATATAATGTACCCCCATGAACAATTATATAGGCTACAATAAAAGGCCTAATCAAACAAACCAAATGATTTAATAAAGTGTATGATTTGTAGAATGAACTTTTGCAAAACATCAAAATCTTATTTTTCTAATAATAGTTTAGATGTTGAAATCGATATTTTGGCTGCTATATCGCGTCTAACCTTAACGTGAACAAAACGTGTTGGAAAGAATAATGCATTACAGCTTAAGGGTAGACGAGGTATTGTTGGTCGAAGCAACTTAAAAATCGATTTTCATTATCTAGATCAATATATTATTGAAAACTAACACCTTGATGTTTTGCAAAAGTTCATTCTACAAATCGTGTACTTTGCAAACTTAATTCATTGTTGTTAATGAGTTATGTACGTTTTACAAAAGTGTTGTTGTTTCAGTCCTCTTTACAACGTAACTCAAGAACCACAACACCTATAAAAGTATATCTGTGATATTTTAATTCTTCTACACACTCGCTAGCGCTATGAATTGAGCAATACGGTTTTTGCCAAAGCTCACTACCATTCGTAAGATGCTGTGAACTACCAAATCGCAACAGTTTAAAATAATTAATAACCTTAAGGTGAGTCGGAAGGGAGTGTAAATATTGAGTCAAGTCAAGATGACATTCAAGATGAATGATCTATAAAGGAGACCACGAGGCTTGATAAGGGGTATTATAGGCCTATCCTACTTTGGATCATGATTTTTCCCGGGAGGTGAAAACGCTAAAAAAACTTTTGTTTTGATATACCATGTGGCCTTAATTAATAAAAACAAAAAAACAAGACCTATGGAAACATAAATGGTGAAAAACATAAATGAGTAAATTGTGAAAAAACACCCCATCTCTAAGCCAGTTTTCTGAATATTGCGTCTCATGCATCTCAAATCTGCCGCACATCCGCGTACACACCTTTCTACTAAGAGCCCCGGGACAAAGATTTAGTCAATTTCCTTTAAAATAGTGTTCAAGAACTTGACATTTCTAATATAGGCCCCTACGTTACACTCAAAAGTGCATTCCCTACATATGAAAGCTATGAGGAAACATGTGTACAAACATAAAGCATGGCACTGAAATACATTATTGCAAATTATTACCAAATATATCATAACATACATAATAGGTTTAACCATGTTAAAATTTGATATACATGTAATAATATAGACCAGCATAATATGAGGGAGAAAGATATTACATTCGAGTTAATTAAATCAAATTTATTTCTAGAAATGTGAGTTGACATTCAACGCGACTAGGCACTTCTGGTGAAGAAGTCTACATAGGAAGTCGTGTGTAGAATATATACGTCATCATGTGTCTAACACATGCACCACAAGTAGAAATATGATATCCAATATTTATTTTTCATTTTTTTAAAATTTTTATTTCAAGTTTGTTTGTCTCTATATATTTTGAAACACAAGTGAAGCAGAAATAATCAAATACCGGTTGTAGTGATTTTTCATGAGTCACTCAAGTGGGGCACTACACAGAGTTAGAATGAATACTCTGACTATATAGACTCATGATAAAATTATTGTTGTTTTTATGCTCTTCCGTGCAGAAACTCACTTTGGCTCTGATGAATGTGTAGAAAGGGAAAGCAGAAAGGAATAAGGAGAAAATGGCATATATAAATATATATACACTGTAAATCCAAGTGTTTAGGGTTTGAACACTTTTTAAACACTGCAAGGTGGTTAATTTTTCATTTACATAGTAAAGGTATATGACACATAAACACCAAAGTAAACACATAAACACAAAGAGTAAACACATGAGAGTATTTAGATTCTAAACATTCAACATATTTACTTTCATGTTGTTTGATGTGTTTACTTTCTAAACAAATTTGAAACTAAACATGTTGAATGTTTAGAATCTAAATAAACTACTTGCAGTGTTTAAAAAGTGTTACAGAAACCCTAAACACTTGGATTTACAGTGTACCGCGAGTCTGTGAGTCAATAAGAATCGCGTGTCAATTTAAAGTTCGAAAAATATTTTTTGGATCTGATTCAAATTTGAAATCCATGATCTTTAGTATATAGTAGGCCTATAATATATAGTGTGAAAGAACTCCATAGTTATTTATTGCAATGAATTCCATATGGGGGAGGGGGCAAAGTGTTTTGGGTACAACGGAAAAATTTCCTAACAATGGGCAATTTCCGCGGAATATGGACTATGTTCGCCGCAAATAGGACGATTAGAAGATTTCCTACGTTTTTTTCCTGAGGGAGTTGGGAGGCTGAAAGCAAAAGGTCTCGCCACTATATTGTACGATCACGTAAATCCTATTTAAGGGGCCCCACAACTATTTTATAATACGAGCGAAATTTTTTATTTAATTTAATTAATTGTAGTTTTTAGAATGGGGTCGAATATGTATATCAGTGTTAATAAATTAACACTCGCTATACTGTACAAGCCTTAGTCATTAACGTGTTCAAGAGTTAAGTGTTACTCTGCTGCTTTTGCAGTGTGCGATATGAAGTACGGTAGAAATCGCAACACACGTTGTACACGTTGTTTATATTACTCGATATATCCAAGGCAGTGACAGTATTAAAGATATTGAAAATAAATTATTATACACTTACCTGCATGTAATGAATGACGGCGAAATATTGCACAAAATACTTGGATGCATGAATGGTTGATTAAACACGAAGTTCAAGCCGTAAGTCACCAAAATCACACTGAGTCTATTTAGTTAATTTTACTACTCGCATAATGTTCCATTTGCGTTGCTACCGTTGCAGCGCGCTGGTAGAATAAAAGACAAACATTTTAATGTGTCATTTTTCCTCTCTTTGTTTGATATTACCAATATTTAAAAATTGAATTCATTCTATAGGCGAATTTCATGTTAAACAACAGCTGCCTGAATTAATGTCATCAGACAGCAAAATAGAATTCAAACTTTCGTATCAATTTCATGTTAGTGACATCGACGTCAATATCGCGGTGTTTCTATAACGCAGCTCTCCTTTTATTAAACACCGCAATCTTACTTTTTGCACGACTAATTGTTAGTTGATTTGTTACCTAAATATATACTACTGAGTTGAAATGTAGCATGTGTAGTGTATTTGCGTAAATATACATGCATTTTATCATTTTGTATATATTGTTATTGTTGTTGTTTTTTCAGAGAAATTTTCAGAGAAAATTAAATAGTACTAGTATTAGTAACCTGCTCTTGAACATGGCCATGGGTGGCCGTGCAAGTATGCTTTTTTGCAACTCAGACACAATACATGCCGCGTCAGATTTTCTTTCCTGATCAGTTAAATATGTTCATTGAAACTTTTTTTCTTAGTGGTTAGTCGAGCATAACTATCGCTTAAGGGTATGGGGAATTAGTGTGAAGTATTTAAAGTCGAGTCTTTAACAATATTTAAGGCGAGCAGGGTAAGAAGAGCTACATTTTCCATTTTACTCATTTAAGGGTAGACGAGGTATTGTTGGTCGAAGCAGCCACAAAAAAAAATCGATTTTTATTATCTAAATCAATGAATTATTGAAAAATAACACTCTTTGCAAAAGTTCATTCTACATATCATATACTTTGAAAACTGGCTTGATGTTGTTAATATGAGTTATGTACGTTTACAAAATGTGTACGTGTTGTTGTTTCAGCCCTCTTTACAACATAACTCAAGAACCACAGGACCTACAAAAGTATCTGTGATATTTGAATTCTTCTACACATTCGCTATGAAATGATCAATGCCATTTTTGCCAAAGCTCACTACCATTCGCAAGATGCTGTGAACTATCAAATCGCAACAGTTTAAAATAATTGCTAACCTTAAGGTTAGACGAGGTATTGTTGGTCGAATAAAAGCAGCCAAAAAAATCGCTTTTCATTATATTAATCAATAAATTATTGAAAAATAGCACTTTGAAGTTTTGAAAAAATCCATTCTACAAATCATATACTTTGAAAACTTACTTGATTTATTGTTTTTAATGAGTTATTTACGTTTTACAAAATGTGTTGTTATTTCAGCCCTCTTTACAACATAACTCAAGAACCACAGGACCTACAAAAGTATAGGCCTATCTGTGATATGTGAATTCTTCTACACATTCGCTATGAAATGATCAATGCAATTTGTGCCAAAGCTCACTACTATTCGCAAGATGCTGTGAACGGTCAAATCGCAACAGTTTAAAATAGTTGCTAACCTTAAGTTACTGAAACAAAAACGATTCAACCTTGTACCTAACAATTCAATTATTCGAAACAAAAGTCTGAAGGTTTAAATATCCCAATACAAAAATATCCCAATACAAATATAAAGATGTACGATTTGTTTTCTGGGACAAAATCTGCATGTGAGAAAATGATAAATAAATAGAAACAATTGAATTTTCAATCTTTTCCAGTCCCGAATTAGGGCCAAACCGTTTTCGACTGTATTTTTTTTTTTAATCAAAAGGAGTGATTCTCAATCTTTTAGCGATTAATATGAGTAATCTGTTTTTGATTGGATTTTCAGTAGAAATTATTGATTTTCATTGTTTTTCAATCTCTTGACGTCCCAAATTAATTATTCACGCTGAAAATATTTAAAATCTCATTCCAAAAAATGCAACACATGCCATTTGGCAGTATATCTGACCGGGTTCGAACCGGCGATCTTCGTAATACTAGCACGACGCTCTCGAGTCACAAGGGCACACTGGAGAAGATATAGGTATTAGGTTCAACATGATGTTCGTCGCATTCATAGCGAAAGTCTCCATGTCTTCCAACCTAATTATTTCAAACCAAATTTATGCCTGTATATCTTGCACTATGCCGGTAATAAAGTGCTATACCAAGATCCCCTTTTTCATTTCCAGAGGCCCTCCTTCAAGCTTTTTTCTGTTCCGGAGACCCTCAATGGAAGTCCATATGAACTTCGTAGAATGTTGGCTAAATTTGCCTCCAATACCCTAAATTAACACAAATTTGAGCCCTAAACACTTATTTCTAAGAAATATTTGAAAATGTTCTCATTTTATTTTTAGGTGTGAAAGACCGCATTATGTCCTCAAAATCCGGTCCGGAGCTGACAATTTTGAAACATTTGGCGGCACTTGCCTGTATCATATTCGGAAAAAACCGGCTGTCACAGCAAACATAAAACATTTTACAGAAAACGTTTAAAAGTCAGGTTATATAAAGGTATGAAACGTTTTAATAACAATTAGAAAACATTTCTGAAAACTTGATGTAAAACATTCAAACATGATCATAGGTGTTATTAAGTGTTGACAAAATATTAAGCCAAAATTTTGCCAAAACTCATTTTGTAATAATATGTTGACAACAATTTTAAAATGTTGTTATAGTGTTTGTTTTACATGAAACGTCTTAAAAAATGCATGTTAAATCACCTTTATATAGCCCGACATTTAAATGTTAGAATATTTTGACCAAAACAAAAAGGCGTTTGTCCGACGTTTAAAAAAACATGTTTGTGTTTTCTGGGATGATTGGTGGTACCGATACGATTTATTTTCAAAAAATATTAAATATATAAAATCGATAACATTTGGAATGAACAAATTATACCGATTGAAACGATAAAGAATATTTGATCTTATCAGTATTTATTATCGGTAAAACTACTATTCGATCATACATACATGTACACTCATAAAAATTGTTCGTTGGCATTACTCAGTAAGTTGATGTAAGTCGTTGTAAGTCAATTTTGAGTAACGCGTACTCGATATCATTATGTTGGTCGCGTACTCGATATCATTATGTTGGTCGCACTCATTTGCACTTCCTTTATTAAGTTGTTACAACTCAGAAAATGAAACTAGCCTATAGGTTAACATAATTTCCAAGAGGTGTGCTATAGTATACAAAATTTTGCTCTGATTACAAAAATAAATATTTGAATACTGCTAATTGTGCAGAAAATGATCCAATTACGTGAATTAAGTAAAGTACCAAATCGGAATAACTCAAAGCAATAAGTACCAGTAACTTAATATGAACGAGTTACACCAACTTACATGTTGAGTTACAATAACGCAACTAATTGGTTCTTTGAACCTTGTTTATTGTTCTAAGTTCCCTGAACTTGAATTCAGAAGTTGGCATTACTTAAAAAGTTGACGCAACGACTTACATCAACTTTTTAAGAAATGCCAACAAAGTTGATTAGTTGACGGAACTTTTTGAGCTTTTCAGCATTTTTTAAGTTCTGATAACTAAAATGAATTTTGTTTTGGCAACTTTTACACTATTTTTGAGTTGTCCAAACTTACTCCTTTTGAATTGCGCCAACAAGGCGAACAAGTCATTTCTATGAGTGTACGGTATTAAAACATTTGAACACTTTCAGAACTTTAACAGACATCAAAAACAAATTGCATTCAAAATGTTGACTTTGACCAAATATTGCAAAGGTATTGAAAAAACATCAAAATATATACTAAATTAATTTCAAAACATGACAAAAATCTTATAACCGCTGCATCAGACTATGACTAAAAGACATTCATGGCACTGAAGAACAATCCCAAGAGAAGATTACTGATTTAAAAGATCAACAAAATATGGGATAGGACTCCGCTGAGTTCGCTCATTTTTGGGCAGCCCTTCAGCAAACCTATGTTCCACCCTCCTCTGATCAGACAGGGAGTCAAGTTTACAGCTATGCAGAGCATCATGATACGAACCGTAATCTCCTCACAAAATTGTTCTACAGGCTCTCTTTTGGATAGACTAAAGTTCTTTGGATTGCTTAACTGAAATGCTAGAGTGCCCCGCAACATTGTCACGTTGACCACATAATATCCAGAACACTTCTATTATAGAAACACTCCATCATCTAGAAACACCAGCATAGCATATGGAATCACAGTACGTGATCAAGAGACCAGACCAGTTAGGTCTTGAAACGTCGTAGCTACAAATGTGAGTACATGTGACATAATAATGTAAAATTTTAAATAATTTCGATGTATACGTATAGAACTTCATAACAAATATGTACAAGTTTACATAACCTATGTTTTGTAAAAAGAAACCTATGTGTATAACATTACTTTGCTACTCAGTAACAATTTTACATAATATTGCTAGATTATTGTGTTACCGAATTCTTAGGTAATCGTGAGATAACATTAAATCTAGTCAACCAGATAACATACCTTGGAGCAACCATAGGTTATCAAATTTTTTTGATAATCTATGGAGCAACCAACGTTGCGGCCAATACCACTGACCTTCAGCTGGGTTGTGATGTTAAACACCTTGACTACCGATGACATCACCTTGTGACGTCATTTGGCGAGGTAGAGTTCCGATGGTTCTGTCCCAGGCGTGTGAGAGATTGTTTCTGAGTCCTCCACCATGGTTGAGGGACAGTTGTTCTGCTCTAACCCAAATGGCTTCTTTTACTTTTACTCCTCGTTCGTACCACCGTGAGTCGCGGTCGAGGACTTTGACGTCCTCGAGGTCCACTTCGTGTTTGCTGATTTGTAGATTTGTGTAAACCGCAGCTTTCCGCGGACCGGGACCCGAACTAGAGCGTTGATGTTGTCGTAGCCTTTTTCTCAGTGGTTGGGATGTTTTCCTATAAAGTGTCCGTGTAGTTGAAACTCTCAGCGCACTGTATACCGTATACCAGCGCACTCTGCCTGCCTTTGGGTTGCTTCAGTTGTCCTTAGGGTGGACTAAGGCCTGGCGCATGGTGTTGACTGGTTTAAAGTTGGTTGTGATATTGTATTCCCTGAAAATACGCTTAAATTTTCTGATAAGTCACTGATAGGGAATTGTAGCATATGCAGTTCTACCAGAATTATTACTGGAGTGTATTGTCTTTACCACCTAAGTTCAGGGCTTTATCAACGGCCCAGGTCTTGCAACCACAATGGTGGAGAGCTTTGCGCAGGTGATCTTGTTCCGCTTTCTTTTCGGATTCCTTGGTGACAATAGTATCCGTCCATTCTATGAAATAAAGTTTTTACCACAACGGGTTTCTGGATAAGAGGATGATTTGAATCGAACTGCGAATACTAGTCAGTATGGGTCTGTTTTCGATAAACAGATACTGACAGGGAAAGGTCTTCCTCTACGAGTACGAGATAATCAAGAAAAGCGAGCTTGTTGTCTGATAAGCCTTCATGGGTGAACTTAATATTGGGGTCGACTTGATTTATGTGGTTGAAAAACCGATCTAGTTCACTGGCTTTGATTGACACCCAGGTATCATCCACATAACGATACCACTTGGATGGACCGATACCGCCAAAAGTCCAAAGCTACGCGTTCAAAGTTCTCCATATAAAGGTTGGAAATGATCGGAGAAATTGGAGAACCCATACTGCAACCATGCGATTGTCTGTATAATTGACCACAGATATTGGAACACATCTGCGAATTGACTGCCATAGCTAAAACAAGTGTTATCCAAGCATATTTGGAGCAAATCACACTGATTGGGAGACAAGTCAGCACGTTCGTGCAACCTTGAATCTTGTCTCAACACTTCGGGTATAGCTTTGGCCGCATCAACTGGGGGAATATTTGTAAAGAGCGCAGTGACATCGAATGACGCGATAGTCTCATCAGGTTCCAAAGTTGAATCATGGATCTTATACATTGATATGCAGTGTTTTGAGATGATTTGAACGAAGGAAAATCAGTCAAAGAGGGTGCTGAAAGTTGAGGGAACATTTCTGATGTATCATCATGTATGTTTCCACCAAAGCTGGTTTTGTTGTGAAACATCACATTGTTTTGTAAATATAAGGAAGGCAAAAATAAAGCATATATATTGTAAAGACCTGTAGTCCAAACATGGAACCCAGTTAGAGGAAAACATTGAACTGTTTTGTAAATATAAGAGAGGCCAAACAAAGAAGCATACTTTGCGATACAAAAAATGAGGAGATACGAGCCAAAACAATTACGTGAAAAGTTCAGTCATACCAAATAAAATGTGGGTTTACAAAACATCGGTGAGATTTCAGATGGAAATTCTTTGCTTTAATGCCTCCTGTGCATATTGCAAGATGAAATGTATGAAGATATTGTTGCGTACCTCACGGTAGCGTATGGGCGAGGTACACAATCAGGGAGTTTAATAAGAAAAGAGTCCGAGCATGGTGATATTTACTTAGTGGAATCCTTTTATTCTTCTGGCATCCTCAATACAGGTACTTAGCAATATATGAGATAATAAAGCCACATCCCTTTTGGAACGTGTGTCCAATACAACGGCTCAACTGCAAAAAGCCCCGACTCGGGTTTGTGATCGCTTATATCATGGGATAGAAACTATTTGGTAACCAGTTTGGTTACATAACAATTATTATTTGGTAACCTGGGAATGCACAACAAATGTTGTTTGGTAACCTGTTCAGTTACCTGAACGTACAACAATCCCTGTTATTAGTATGGCGCCCACGTAGCCTCTACCAGGTAGCTCTATACACAACAATAGTCTAAGAATAGCTCCTTAAAGGGGCATTGAGAGATATCGCGCACAGAACGCCCTCAATTTCGGTCAAACTAGCTCAAAGTCTGGTTTTTTACATATACGTAATGGTTATACATATACAAATCTTAATCTGAAATAGTTAAGCGAAATTCGGCGTCTTTCGGGTAAAATTTCATGATTTTCTAATATTTTGTATAGATCTATACATAAAATTCCCGTTGATTTTAGGTTAATGCGTGCATTGCATCATGGGAATGAGCAATAACATTTACGTTACGTTGTTGATGTTGATGTTGGCAGATGATGAGTTGGCGAGCGAGTGAAACAGTGTTGTTGTACATGGTGCGATACACCCAGGACGATATGTAACTATTCGTTTCTTTAGCTTCAAGGGTCAGTTTGCTTGCGCTTCAGTTTAGTCATCCTCAGGAACCAACTGAAGTTGGAAAACTTTACATTTCAACCGTTGCGTGTGATGACGATGTATGTACTGTGTTCAGTCTGAGACGAATATACCGGTACCTACGCACGAGTGCAGAATTCGACAGCATGCACTTCTTCTCTCTGGGAGTCAGCAACTGGATGCATGTTCAATATGCATTGCAATTTCATTATTTGCAACATCAACTACTAGTACCATGTATGTATAATGTAGCCGATCCTGTGTAAGTGAGGACGCGATAAACATTCTGATGAGCCTAATGGTGAAGTACATCAATACTAGACTAGTCAGTGCTATAACTACATGTATTGCACATGAATTAGTAGTGATCAAAGCATTACTTCACATGCTGGGCAAATAGGCGCAAATGCATGAATGGGGTGCAAATGTACATGATAAAAAACATGAAAAGGGGGAACATCATGGAAAATCAACGGAGCATTCAAGAATGATTTACTCGAGTCTAACTCTAGCTTCCATGGCATGGGATGGCGATAAACTGGAAATGACTTGATGGCAGCTGCCAGCCATGCCAGCAGGGACTCAATTCAAGAAGAAATGCCATCGCATGATCGATAGCTCTTTTTTGTGATGTGACCCCGGGGATGTGACACCTGATATGAGACCTTTGACTGACATTCAAAGTTGATGAAATGTCATCGTATTGTTATGTAGTTGATCATGTACTGCATACAACAAGTAGTAAATGGTGTTCATTAAGGTGGTACTACACACCCCTGATAAATTTTGTGACTAATTTTGCATTTTTCTCAAAAAATAGCTATGCATTGGTATCAAAAAATAGCTATGCATTGGTAACAAAAGTTATGTATATCATAGGGGCAAGGAATCCAATTACTTCATTGAAATTTCAGTGATTCAAGACAAGTGGTCCAGTTACATTAAGAAATTAGGTACATTCTAGCGGTACCTCTTTTCTTATCATAAATAACGCATCGCTTGTCTAGAGTCACTGAAATAATTATTCCAGTGTAGTAACTGGATTCCTTGCCCCTATAATATACATTAATTTTGTTACCAGTGTCAGTGTGTTATTATTTTTTGAGAAAAATAGTCACAAATTTATCTAGGGGTGTAGTACCACCTTAAGCCATGGATTTTCAGGTAATAAATTTGTGCCCGAGTACCCGACTCATTTTTCGGGCTGGTAATATGGTACCCAAAAATTTTTAACAAATATTTTATTCCTTTTTCGGTTGTCTCTGGACCTACACATAGAGCTATTTTTTATAAATGCTAGGATCATTCATGGTCGACTTACAAAAAAAGGTTTATGTTTTTAATATACAAATTGATAATTTGTATTCATGTTCCATTGTTCATACTCTGTTAAGGGGGTACTACACCCCTGTGGTAAATTTGTGACCATTTTTGCATTTTTCTCAAAAAATAATAACACACTGGTAACAAAAGTTATGTATATTATTGGGGCAAGGAATCCAATTACTACACTGAAATTTAATTGACTCAAGACCGGGCTCAAGACAAGTGGTTCAGTATATATGATCGGATATGAGGTACATCCTAGCAGTACCTCATTTCTTATCCTAAATAACAAACCGCTTGTCTTGTGTCACTGAAATTCCAGTGTAGGAACTGGATTCATTGCCCCTATATTATACATTAACTTTTTTTACCAGTGTGTTATAAGTTTTAAAAAAAAAAAAAAAAATAGTCACAAATTTACCACAGGGGTGTAGTACCCCCTTAATGATTTCAAAATGCATTGAATTTGTATATATATATATTGAAATCGAGTACCGTATAACATGAACACAAATATCACTTTGCATTAAAAAACACAACAACCATGAATGATCCCAGCATTTAGCTCTAGGTCCAGGGACACACTCCAATACTGGAAAAATAATTTTTGTTGAAATTTGGTACCTGGGCAGGGAATTTCCTGCCCGGGTAATGTAATCTTGGGCGGGAACCCGTGAGCAGTGTTCATAAGCATAAAGTTTTAAATTATGAAAAGTTTAACATAAGTTATTATTTGTAGGCCTATTCATGTCATTAGTCTATTGACATATTTCAAAATGGATACAAATCCAATGCATTTTGAAGTGCCAATTATAACTTTGCATATTGAAAACACAAATGTAACTTTTTAATTTTTGAAAAGTCAACCATGGCTGATCCTAGCATTTAGCTCTTTGGTCCAGGGACACTCCAAATCCAAAAAATAAAATCCAATTTTTTGGACAATTTGTGGAATTTGTCAAAAAACTAGGGGTGGAACTTTACTCAAACATGGGACTTTACTATACTATACTATACTATACTATACTATAATACTATACCCATGTTCTGGGAAAAGTGAGGTGTTTTTGTATAATTATTGTAATTTACAATGTTATATATTAAAAGAAAAGGAGCAGAATAAAATAAAAGAGTAATTAAATTTATTTCCATAAAAGACTTCAATTTCTTCAATACTGTGTCCACTTTCCATGTCCTTATATATTTGTAGCTGTACCAGTGGTTTGATCCTGGATCATCAACACATAGTGTTCATACAGTACATGGCCCATTCACTCTGTGAGTGGTCCAAGAGAGAAATTATTTTGGCATACACATGCCCTGTGTCTTACATGTAGTTGTACGCATTGACTGACTGGCTATATAATATGGGGATATTATATAGTGTGCATTCAGTGAAGGGCCTGTGGGGCTATTTTCTTTGGAAAGGAATGGGGGGGGCTATCAGTGACCAGATTGCATTGTTTTTTGTCACCTACATGTATCTGAAGTAAACAAGGTTTTTAAGCATTGGATAGGTTGGAGGGCCATGATGATACCTCATTTACAATCTTTTTCATTTTTCAATTTCAATTGTAAAAAACCCTCCATGTTCCACACATTTAGTGGAAAACAATTTGACCCCTTTAGTAGCCTATGCCAAACCTATCATTATTTTTCAATTTCAATTGTAAAAAAAAACCTCCATGTTCCACACATTTAGTGGAAAACAATTTGACCCCTTTAGTAGCCTATGTCAAACCTATCATGATCCTCCACTTATTTGGGACCCCTCCTAAGAACTGGCAGCACCCTGATGACATTGTTGAGTTCAAAAAGCTTACACAAGCACTGAATACCAGTATGAATGTTGAGTCCACCCCAGACCCCAGTTATAACAAGTCACCAAAAATTCAGGGCAAGTCAAGTCATTTCAAGTCACTTGATATCAGTGTTGGAGGACTCGGGACTCGGACTCGGACTCGAAGTCGGGACTCGAGTCCTTTTTCAAGGACTCGGACTCGGACTTGGACTCGGGAAGCTAAGGACTTGGACTCGGAGTCGGACCCCAAGGACTCGGGGACTCGGCTTCGAGTCCTCCTCGAGTCCGGCAAAATAGGGTCTTTTTAGGTCATTTATAGCTTTTTATTTTCGTTCATTGTAAACTTCTTCTTATGCTTGATCAATGATGACATCACATGATTAATTTAAGTAATTTTACATGCAAATAAATTCAGTTTATAAATAAAAGTACAACCAAAAAGCAAGATTGCTTTCAGTTATATCTTTAATTGGTTAAATGGATTTTAATCATAATCGTTTGTTTTGTACGGAAAGTCCAATCTACGGAAAGCCCATCATGACATTATAACAGCATGACTGCTTGGTTAGGCGCAAGTCTAGAATGTACATGAATAATAATACCCTGGGCCCTGGGGCACTCAGGTTAAATTTTGGTATGGATGTGCGGCGCCGAACTTTGGGAACTAAGAACTGATTTGTGAGCAAAATAGGGGCTTGGTGAACTGAAATTTCAACATTTTTGTGGAGGTCTGTGAACTAAGGGCCATATTACATATTATAGGCTTTAAAGCTAACAAATTCAAAATGTTTCCAAATTTGAGCTAAAGAGCTACAATTTTCAGAGTGTTAGGCTCAATGAACTGGAGCATGATGCAAATGTGGATATCAAGGAACTGCCAGAGAGCATGAAAAAAGGACCCTTGACCGCCGCACATAGCCTACCCGTACCACCTTTACATGTGAGTGATCCCCCCACTCCCGGAATAATACTGCATAGGCCTACAGCCAGATCAAACACACTTTCGTTTGGCACCTGAAGTTTGGTAGTGACATCATTTTGATTGTCATATTGCATCTTTTGCCTCTTTAAAACACAAGTCAATAAGTTGCAATGGGTGGGGGGAGTCTGTGATTATACTCTGTTATGAGTATTGGGGGAAGGTAAAATTAGGGGCAAGATTTTTTGGCCGATCGAAAGGGAGGGTGGAAGCAATTTTTGGCAAGCCGAGAGGGGGGAACAAGCAATTTTGACACATAGGGCACCTTTCAAATAAAACGCTCTAAAATTGCTTAGAAAACAGTACGGAAACGCTTACATATTATGCAAATTTGCCTGCTCGTTGCGTTCGCAACATATATCTAAGGTTTGTAAATTGGGATCCCCAAAAAATAGCATGTGCAAAGGGGTTGCAAATTTTTTTGGCAGGCCAGGGGGGAGGGGGGCAAGCGATTTTTGGCAGGTCGAGAGGGGATATAGTCCCGTTCTCGGTTTGAGTCCCGGGGTTTGAGTACAAGAAGTTTTGAAGGTGTTTTTTTTATAGATTTGAGGACGCTGAATAAAATGAGAGGGGTCTGACCTATCGAAAAATGTGGGGAACTCTCGCTAGAGGGAGTTTTTCAAAATGGCCGCCAAAATCCCTTAAAAAGCATATCTCTTGCAATTTCACACCTCCCCGGGCTCCGCATAATTATTGTACAGCCCCAAAACAATACTAGGCATGCAAGGTGGGACTAACATATTATGTATTTACAAGAAATATAGAACTAAAATTCTGGTTAAATATAGGTCTACGTTGATAAAGTATTGGTCAAAACCCCAGGGCTTGAATTTGATACATAAGGACTCGGACTCGGACTCGGACTCGAACATTGAGGACTCGGACTCGGACTCGGACTCGGACATCAGAAATTGGCAAGGACTCGGACTCGGACTTGGACTCGGACACCAAGGACTCGGACTCGGACTCGGACTCGGTTGATGAGGACTCGACTACAACACTGCTTGATATCACAAGTGGTTGAAGCGTAAATGTAAAAAGCAAAAGTCAGAAGTGTAAAAAGCATGTCAGAATTTTAGAAAATTATATTTGCAAGTGATTTATGGATACTTTTGTGTGTGGGTATGCACTTGTGTTTCTAGGTGTTTGTGCTTTGTGAAATTGTTTAACCCGCAAATGCAATTTGTATAAGTTGAAACAAAATTCTGACTTAGTTTACACTTCTGGCTTTTGATTGTGTTTATTGGTTAGGGTTAGGATGTGGGTTTGAATACAGTATCTGTGGTTTGCATAAAGGGTCAATGTGTTACTATGATCCTGATTGGATTTTCTCAAGGGTTTTCTGATATCGTATGACCCCGCATTAGGGAGCTGTCACTTTCTTCGGAAGGGGTCCCAAATATACGGGGGGTGGTCATAAATTTCCGGACAAAGAAAAATAAGGGGTCATAAAATTTTTGATGACCAAAATGTAGGAAGTTGCAAGATGTCCACAGATAGTGTATTTATGTTATTCAAAAAGACAGATTTCAATACAATTTTAGCCTGCCGGGGTAAGGTGTATTGGTGGTGGACTGTGGTGGTGGGGAGGGGGTGTTTGGGTCATAAACTTGCTGTCGACATAAGGGGGTCGACATTTCACTGATGCTGACTTTTTGTAAATTTGGGACTGGGGGGCAAGGGGTATTTCTCTTGCCCCCTCCCCCATTTTTTAGGCAACTTGACTCCCCCCCAAAAAAAAAAATCACACACATTTCCAATTTTGCTGCAACTTTTTGCTACAAAATTGGTTGATCCCCCTGAAATTCACTTCCCCAAGTCCCCTCCCGAAAAAAATCCTGGGTCTGCCACTGATTACACGTAATCGTCATGCACTGAGGGAAATTGTATACATAAGCTTACTGGAATACTTCCTTTACATGTACGTGCATGGTTCTTCATTATTATTTGAATTTTATAGTGGGAAATTAAACACGATAGTGGACAATATATTGCCGGGATATATTGACATGAAATCATTTATCTTTTCAAAAGAAAATGAATATAATTAGTACGGCGTAATTTGCTGTTTACATAGTTTGTACACATGTCCATGTGCCCGATCGACGGTCAATTGTTTACGTATCGCGAGTTGTCACCACAGCTGTCAGTCGTTACCGAATTGCCTTGGTTCAATACCATAATGCAACGCGAGTGCAAAACTCAAGATCTAGGCACGCTAAACGAAACGCTCATAAAATGTCGTTTATTTTACTATTTACTGTTTTTTTTCTTGAAATTACCACTGTGGTAGGTTTTTCTGGATCCCTTTTATCAATATAAAGTGAAATGTTCTCATTCAATTTTCCTGCGAAATCTCTCACTGCCCCTTTAACTCACAACATAGCCTTCCTGTTATCGAGGGTCCCGGAAGGTGAGTGTGTGGCCAGGCGAAGCCCAGGTAACCTAATTGGTTACCTCGGCCACATACCATATCACAACATAAACTACTGGCCTAATATTAATTATGCCTCTAATTTAGGGGGGGGGTACGGAACACAACAATACCATGACAGGGATTTGTGTTATGAAGGAAGGTTTCTTTAAGACAAAGCATCTTCATCGAGTATATTTTGAATTTGTGTTCAACTCGTGTGATAACATACACTTATCAGCGAAGTCTTTGGAATTCAGAATATGATGCTCTGATTGACCGACTAATGGCCTTAGGATCCTGGCTAAATACTTGACGATGTCATATGTAACAGTATCGATACTGCTCACGATGGGCCGCAAAGAGACATTGGCTTTATGCACTTTGGGAAGATCATAGAACGTTGGGATGGTTTCCGCTGTGGGTTTTAATTGAAGTTTAAGCTTCACATCAATAATATTGCACTGTCCGCATTTGACCTTGCTATTTGTGTGGTTAAATACAATGATAAACATGTGTGTTCTGGGAATGCGGATATATACATGATTATAGAGGGCTCTGATCAGATTTTTTAGGTTCTCAACAATGGTCCACCAAAAGTATGGGTGTTGGAGTCCATCTTTAAGTTTCACAGTAACTTTGCCATCTCAAAATGCCCCTTAGTGTAGGCAATTTGGCGGCCATTTTGAAAAAGGAGGATAACAACTAACAAGAAGAGTCCTTAAAAAGGACAAAGTTCCGCTAATGGCCTACTGGTATTGAAAAAAGTAACTCTAGTCTTTCTTGACTCATGGCAGTGAATTTCAATCATTTTGTAATATGATATGCATTACTCCAGTCCATCCAGTAATATACAAGAACACTTTGATGCAAAGCATCAGTGGAGGATGCTAACTAACTATATAATTACAGGCAGTAGTGATTAAACCAGACAGTATTTTTAACTCACATGAAAACTTTGTTTCATTTGCTACTGTGTGTGTGCGTGCAGCATTAGTTGTGAAGAGTTAGGGGTGGTGCAATAATTATGTGTACCCCGGGGGTGAATTATAGGGGGGCAAAGATTTTTGGCAGGCCAAAAGAGGGGGGGGGCAAGCATTTTTGGCAGGTCGAAAGGGGGGGTCAAGCGATTTTTGGCAGGTCGAAAGGGGGGCAAGCAATTTTGGCACAGATATTTTGGGCACTGTTTCTATATTACGCCCTAAAAGGCGTAGGAAAACGTTACGAACACGTTCAAATATGCAAAATTTCCTGCTCGCTGCGCTCGCATTATATGTTCAGACCATTCAAGGTTTTAAATTCAGGTTCCCCAAAATCTTGCATGTGTAAGGGGGGGCAAAGATTTTTGGCACGTCAAAGGGGGGCAAAGGTTTTTGGCACATCGAAAGGGGGGGCAAAGGTTTTTTGGCACGTCTATAGGGGGGGGGGGGAAGCGATTTTTGGCAGACCATTTTGAGAATTCACCCCCCGGGGTACACATAATTATTGCACCACCCCTTATTGATTGTGTGTGCGAGAAATGAAACTATTGGAACCAGTGGGAACCAGTGATTGGCTCAGTTACTGGTTTCTTTGTGATGTTGTTGAAAAAATGTATAAATGTATCGAAAAAAACCCACTAAATAAGCATGAAATTTTGCTTGAAACGATAAACATTGATATAATAATCTGAATAGTCGAACTACTTGCATGGGGTGTAGACACACATAATAAAGCAGTTGTTAAATGGCTTGCATGGGACCGGTGCACTCGCGTAATACTAGTATGCTAAAAAGGTCTAAAACCTTAACAAAACAAGTTGTAAAATCCATTAGTTGCTATGACAACGTACTTGGTCCAGTTGGGGCAATGACATTTTGAACTTATTGGCCAAATTTGGTGTAATCCAATATGTCTCAAACTGGCTGGGCCAATTAGATATAATTCTGTGGAAGACTTGAAATCATGTGGAAATTTCATGAATTATCTTATAGTGAACGGTGTTAATGAAACACTTTTGACAAGGTTTGATATATCATGGTTTAAATGATGCCCAGGGAAATAATGTTATACTTTAAACCATCATGTATATCATGAATACAAAATCTACTTACAAACTTGTGTTGTACTTCCATGATGAAACCAACTAAGTGAAAGGGCAGTGCACTCACTATTCATTTTAATAGGGCAAGTGCGTGAAAGTAAGTACACATAAATCATTGCCAGTTTATAAATTGAGCCGAATCTCTGCAAGGCAAAGTTATCAAATTTAAATAGTAAAAAATGTATGTTGGCTTTGGGTATGAGAGTATTGTATTTCTGTCATTACTTTGCTGTCACATCCCAAGATCCAGTAACATTAATACAGATACGAGTCAGTGAACTGAGAACTCGGCAATTGTGATGTAAAACAGCAGGACCAATGAGATGCCTTGTTACATGCTAAACAGAGGTAATTGTCTCGGCTACATCTCCTGGCCTCCATGCACTTTCATGACTATTAAACCAAGCAACTATTTGACAACCTAGTGTACAAGAGACAGCATTTTACCTCTTAACAGTCTCTTTCTCACACATATAATTCACGCTTGAAGTAAGTTTTACAAACAGGATATGACGAGAACTGGTACTGGGTGTTTTGATCAATCTGGAACTATAGTTCCTGCGGAACAAAAAACTACGACTGCTGCAATGCTATCACATATTTTCCAACACTAGGGTCGGATACCTTACCAACAAACACTTGAAGCATTATTCACCTCATTTGATACCAACCAAAATGCCATGCTGATGGACTGTTATGTGTTTGGAGGAGTTGTTCCAGTCGTTCCAGTCGTCCGAAAGGTCATAAGGCCGGCAGTGAACGGTCTTATACGTTACGTTATACTTATGACCTTATAATACCAGTATATGGAGTAGCAGATACAAAATATAGATTATATTATTAGATTATGTCAACTAAATCAATTGTAATACATACAGTATATAAACATTTCAACTCAGGATTCAGTATTCTAATATAAAAGCATTATCCTGATTAATGGTGAAAACCGTTGCAGCTTCTGACATTAGAGTTATAAAGGTATTTTTCTAATTCCTGTTTAGGGCTGGATTTACCTTTTGGGGGGCTCTGCGCCAGGCCAAAATGAGAGAGGACCAGCATATATTTTACCAAAGTTTCAATTTTAGACTATTTAGCCCAAATTGAAGCAGGATATGGCTTTATAACAGGTAAGTGCGCGCGAAGCGCGAATACATTTGCAATTTTACCATATTTTGGCCGAAAAATTTGGGAGCCCTGGGCCCGGACCCATTTAGCCCAATGGTAAATCCGGCCCTGTCTGGAGATGAAAACCGTTGCGGCTTCCAACATTTGAGGTACAAAGGTAATCATCCTGCTTGTGAAAATCCACGTGGCTTCCGACACTTTAGGTGAAAACCGCTGCAGCTTCCGACATTTGAGGTACAAAGGTATTAATCCTGCTTGTGAAATGCTTGCGGCTTCCGACATTTTAGGTGAAAACCGCTGCAGCTACCGACATTTGAGGTACAAAGGTAATTATCCTGCTTGTGAAAATCCTTGCGGCTTTCGACACTTTCGGTGAAAACCGCTGCAGCTACCGACATTTGAGGTACATAGGTAATTATCCTGCTTGTGAAAATCCTTGCGGCTTTCGACACTTTAGGTGAAAACCGCTGCAGCTACCGACATTTGAGGTACAAAGGTAATTATCCTGCTTGTGAAAATCCTTGCGGCTTCCGACACGTTAAGTAAAAACCGCTGCGGCTTCCGATATTTGAGGTAGATGCATTATCTTGATTCAAAAACGTTACGGCTTCAGACTTTTGAGGTATTTTGTATTATCCGGAAGATGATAACCGTAACCATATAACCACCATTAAACCAATTGCTATACCAAGCCTACAAGGTCTCTGGCTTATTGCAGATGATGCCGGAAACGCTGAAGAAGTAAAGATACAATAATATGAAAATTAGTCAAATTAAAATGTGCAGCTTTTTGTTAGTGGTATTTGATATGAATTATAATTTTGAATACTTATTTAGAAAATGAAAATTTCCAGATACCCTTGCTCCTCATCACACCCACTTTAAACCCAAATCAACTCTTTAAACTCCAAATGCATATTTATTATATGAAGAGCTTGGTTCCAAACCATGTTAAGTCCACAAACACATGGTTTGTGATGCTATACATGTATAGGTATAGTATATAATTTCAGTTGGATGCACCATTACAAAGCAAACAGTGGTTAGATACACAGTAACAATACTGTGTGAGGCCTTTGGTTCCCAAATAAGAACAATAGTCTGCATATTGTTAAGCATGGTTGTTGATGGTACAACTCATTGTTGCTAATGTCAAACTTGTCAAAGTAATTGTGATTGTATCACACAAGTAAATGAAAAACGAGTGGGTGTGGACTTAACATGGTTTGGAAATAAGCTCTTCATGTACTTACCGTCACTTGCACATATGATGCCAATGTCCATAGTATGATCACATTGTGATGTACCCCAAGCTGGATGTCTACAGGTATCTATATTATTTTCAGTGCCATTACACGAGAGGTTTTCGAACCATATACGACCCTCACCAGCTCCAAATTTCCGCGTCAAAGTTGCTGTACCGTAGCCAGCAAGACCAATCTGCTTGCATACGATTTCGGGTAGTTTCCCATAATCAAACTCCTCATTGAAACACACTGTGCCCCATTCTTTCCGAAAGTTGATTTCAAGTCGGCCTTCATTTGGTCCATTTCCCCCAACCAAGGCGATATAGGGAGAATATGGAGAAATAGCTGTAGGTGTGTAAATAGTTATAAGCGTTTAGATACTTAAGTAAAGAGGCTTCCACGATGGGAATAAAACAGTTAAAATGGTGTCAAAGACTATGGTCAAACTTTCGCCAGGAGTGGCATTGTGTTCAGTCAGTCCTGATGAAGTCCGACCCACTTTTGACCTCATCTTTACAACTTGCCATGTCTGATGGCATACTCCTTGTAATCCCAGTAATAATTACTGTATAAATCCAATGAAATCATTGCGTTTTAATAATACTAATCTGAGTGGGGTGCACCGCTCACAGGGGCGGATCCAGGAATTTTCAATAGAGGGGGCGCCGCGCGAGCCACCACCGCCGCTGCTGCGGCTCGGCGCCCACACAACAAAGTCAGGCGCCGCAGTGCAAAATACACAGGCGCCGATCTGCAAAAAATAGAGGGGGCGCGCGCCGGGTGCGCCCCCCTCTAAATCCGCCACTGGCTCAGTCCGACACGCCGCTAGTCCGACACGCTGCTAGTCCGACACGCCGCTAGTACGACAACACAAATTCCCTATAGAGGTGCGTCAGTCCGAAAATGAAAAGCACGGCGTTAGTCCGAAAAAAGCATGCGCTAGTCCGAAAATGAAAACCACTGCAACAATCCGACACGCCGCTAGTCCGAATTTGAAAACACAGTTTTCAGTCCGACACGCCGCTAGTCCGAATCCGAAATACACTGCGCTAATCCGAATTTGGAAAACACTTCTTCAGTCCGACACTGCGCTAGTCCGAAACTGAAAACCACGGCGCTAGTCCGAATTTGAAAAACACTGCGCTAGTCCGAATCTGAAAAACACTGCGCTAGTCCGAATATCTGACTAGCGCAGTGTTTCCCAATTCAAATTCGGACCAGCTTAGTGTTTTCAAATTCGACTAGCGCGATGGGTTTCAGTTTCGGACTAGCGCAGTGTTTTTAGATTCGGACCAGCGCCGTGTCGGACTGAAGGGTGTTTTCCAGATTCGGACTAACGCAGTGGTTTTCAATTTCGGACTAGCGCAGTGGTTTTCAATTTCGGACTAGCGGCGTGTCGGACTGGCAGAGTGTATTTTAAACTTCGGACTAGCGGCGTGTCGGACTGGTGCAGTGCATTTCAGATTCGGACTAGCGGCGTGTCGGACTAGCGGAGTGTCGGACTAGCGGCGTGTCGGACTAAAGCTAGGTTGAGACATATTTCAACGTTTAGAAGAACTTCATACAAAGGAACTTCATTTCTGTTTCATTCTTTACATTAGATCCAATCACAAATTACCATCTTCTATTCATTATCATGATTATATGCACCAATTTACGAGAATGTTTGGAAATTTTCAAATATTTCTCAGGTTTTCGTGAGTGTAGCTTATATCACAATCTAGTTTGTGATTCCCACCTTAAGAATTTGGAAACTCATATTTCCAGCTATTACCCGCGAACCACCAATATTGTGTAGGAGTATCCGCTCTCAATACCAGGCTTCACTGTGTTCACCCTCTGGTCGCGGCTTCGGCGTCTTTGTCAAGTACAGTGACTTGCCTTCGCAGTCAGGCTTCGCACTCTACTCGCTTCTTCTATACTAAATAAATCTACTATTGAACGACTTATTTCAAAGGTTGCTGCGGTTGTTTTTGGAAATTTTACTTTCTTGGTGCTGTTACTATGTCAACAATCTTCCACAACTCCTAATCACGAACAGCTCTTTTTAGGGCCCGGTTTTAGGGCCACCATTGTGTAAGTAAGCATGGGACACGTGGTTTTTGTTTTGACATGACATGTGTTTTTTATGTTATGAAGGATTTTGACTAAAGTTCTAAGGTGCATATTTTCAAAGAGCGAACGAGTCAAAATTTACAATTCTTGTCACTTACTTCCACATACGACTCCAACATCGTTCGAATGATCGCAAAGCCCACTTCCTCCCCATTCACTGTGTTTGCAATCCTTCAATATCATACGAGAGTCTGTATCATCTGGTGTGCACTGCACGTCATCTAACCATATTTTATTCTGAGATGACTCTCCAAATAACTTTGCTGTTGTTCCTTTGTGAACCCCTATAAAAAGAAAGCAACATGATCTATCGTGAACATTGTATGATGGCTATAAACCATTCTTATACTATAACCCAGGAAGTGCGTCGCGCGACTTCCCATTCGCGGGTAGCGACCAAGCCAACAAGGACTTTGCACTGCAAACAATTTGTTTCTCGAGCCAAATGTGCAATCCTAATCGAAAAATCACAATTTTTTGATCGAGAAAGCAGTCGAAAAACCTGGTTACTTGATCAAAAACCGTGGTTTCTCAAATTTGGAGTTGATAAACCGAGGTTTTAAATTGATAAAGTAAGTTCAATTGATAAAGCTGTTCCACATGTCCACGGGCCCGACCGACCCAAATTATGTTAAAGCAACCGGGGCCAAAATTTATCAAATTTGGCTAAACATTTTAAATCTTCAGATTTTTTTTTCAGAATTTTCAGATTTTAGTGAAATTTTAGCCTCTAGAATAAAAAAAAAACGACTGACTCTTTTTGAAATGTCCGTCCGTCTATAGAACAGGTTTTTTTTCGTCACCTAAGCGTGTTTTAACATTATACCGTAAATGTTCCCCTAATTGCGCTACGGGCTCCCTTGACATAAACTGGAATTTTTGACACAAACTAAAAGTGCCCTCCCATAAAAATCCCACCAGAAAATAAGGGCAGCTACCCTTTCTCTATTTGTACATGAAATTTACCCCATTGTAAAGGAGCCCAGGTGCGCCATTAGGCGAATGTTTACGGTATATTTGCGGTCGATTTCTTCAATTGGACACAGTGTGCCCGAATACACCTATATTGGTGATGTGTTTTTAACACTTTTAAAGCAGAAAATGGGTGTTTACCTATGAAACGAAATTCTCTGTCTTGTGATCCCGGATGATAACCAAGTTGATGACACACTGCATCAGCCTCTGCCTGTCCCCATGACTTGAAATCCTCCACACATACCGTACCCCACTCCCCAGCATTGAACACCTCTAGTCGGCCTTCGTATGGTCCTGATCCACCCACTAGTCGTATAGGGACAGCTGATGTAGAGCCTGTGCAAGTTTGATTAGAAAATAGATAAAATCAGCCAATAAGACGTCAAAGTGCTGAAGTCACTGTATTTTATATCAAATTTGATACACGTGTGAGTGAATTGAAGGCAAACCCAAAAATTATTTGATTAAATATAAAATTATATTTATCTTTGTTTTCGTGCCTACGACTCCATCAGCATTTATTTTTCCAAGGAATAACAGAGGGGCCACAAATAAGTAAGTACCGTCACAAGCAATCCCCGCAGCAGCGCAGTCATCATTGTAGTCAGGTACATCTCCAAAGTAGTCCCTTGCACATATCGTCATCTTCCCCAAATGGCTCCAATACACCTGATCGTAGGGCCCGCGTAAACATGATCCAGAATAAAACCATCGTCTCTGTAAATCTCCATTGCCATATTGTGTTGTTGTAGTATTGCCTGTCCGTCCACTGTACCCAAGGAGCTTACATATTGATGTGATTTCTCCCTTCTTGTACATAGCTAGTTCTCTAGGCTCATCAAAAACTGTATGGATCCTTTTATCACATATGCTGCCCCATTCGTCTCTGAACTTCATTTCCAAACGTCCTTCACTAGGAGTGGGTCCGCCGACTAACCTTGCTTCTGGTGTTGATTTAACTACAAAAAACATTGGATGGACACAATAGTTATCAGTGACTTGGGAAGATTTTCAACATGGGGGAGGGGGTGACAAAATGAACATTTGTTGATGACCCATTGTGGGGGTACCCGAGGTGGTATACCCCCACGGGTCAGAAAATTCTGCAAAAATAAGTCGAAAACATCCATTTTTCCTGCTACATGTAGACATTTTTTGAGTGTCCTAGGTCAAAGAAGAAATAAAACAAAAACAAACAAACAAACAAACAAACAAACAAACAAAGCTCAAGCCCCAGGTTCATAAGCATATATGGCTATTCTTTTAACAGATTGATGTTGTTGAATAAGATGCATTCAACGGAGCACACACACCACTGTGGGAGCACATGTTGCAGACAGTGTTAAGAAAAAAAATGGGGGACTGAGGTGGTGTGCGGCATGAATTTACTTAATTCAGAGATTTTTCCTTTGACGACCGTGTAACTAATGGGATTATTTTGAAATTTTAAAAGCGTTCAAGTATGCAGGGTGAAAATCTTAAGGGGTGCCGGTTATACCCTATTCTTAAAACGGACCTTTTAAAAATAGACTATAAATAATGCACAACTTGAAACAAAAGACATACCATCACACACGAGTCCAATACCAAAATCACCATGCTTATTTTGTAGAACTTCTTCTTCCGTATGAAATGTGTGATCGTACACGCAAGGATAATCGTGGTCGCCATCACAGAATCTCAAGAGATCATAAACACCTCCCGTTCCCGGTCCGAAAACATCGGGTGCTGTTTCGTACGCACCGACGTTGTTGTAACCCAACTGTTGGCAGATTACTGAAGCCGAAAAGTGACTGTCCACTCCGTCCGGGAAGGGTTTTGACTCCCAGTATGTAGAGATGCTGCCGAGGCGTCCCCATTTCCCGTTGCGTTGTACTTCAACTCTTCCTTCATGTGGTCCTGCCCCACCGACAAGTCGGATAGTAGTAATTATTGGATCAGAAGCTGATAATGAAAAATGTACCAAATAAAATGATTGGGTTACGATAAGTACTATTGTAAGGCTTGTTTCCTGTTAGGGGTCCTGAGAATCGCCTAAAATGCACAATGGTATTCTTTTTCTTAATAATTTTTGTTACATTTAATTTTAGATGTATGGTGACATGCGCTTCAAAATACTTGTTATTACTTGAATTTATTGTCAAATTAGTACAGAGTATAAAATTAATAGATTTAGGAAATGTATAGATTGATTTTCCTAGGATATTTAGTTATTCTCGTCTCTTCTCGTCTCGTTTCTTCCCTTCTCGTCTCTTCTCTTCCCTTCTCGTCTCTTCTCGTCTCTTCACGTCTCGTCTCTTCTCTTCTCCTCTCTTCTTCTCGTCTCTTCTCGTATCGTCTCGTCTCTTCTCCTTTCATTCATTCGTCTCGTTTCCCTTCTCGTCTCGTCTCTTCTCTTCTCTTCTCGTCTCGTCTCGTTTCTTCTCTTCTCTTCTTGTCTCTTCTCTTCTCTTCTCGTCTCTTCTCGTCTCGCCTCGTCTCTTCTCTTCTCGTCTCGCCTCGTCTCTTCTCGTCTCTTTACTTCACTTCACTACCTAGTTCCCTTCTTTTTTAAAAACTATATTCCCCTCCTGTTATAACGTTTAATAGTTGTACATACTATTGCAGATTATGGCTATATCATCGCTGTGATCACAATATAAACCGTCATTTCCCCATTGGTGTACGCAATCCTGAAGTTCATAATATTTTGTGAAGGGACAGATGATGTTTGTTATCCATATCGGTCCTTGTGAGGATCCAAAGTTCGTCGCATTAGTTGGTAACATGCTTCCACTGTTGTATCCAAATGTCCGACAGATGTCTTTTGCAGAGCGCAGATATTCCCATGAATGTGTTAGATCCTGATGAATCTGTTTCAAACAAATGGATCCCCATTTGTCTTTGAAGAACACTTCCAGACGTCCCTCGTGAGGTCCTGACCCACCAGCAAGTCGAAAAGAGGCGGCCATGTTACTGTTTTAAGAAACAAAATAATTATCAACATTAGTGGATATTCCTTGTTTCAGGATCTCCTGAGATGGATTTATAATTATGACATGTATGAACTGACACTCATCTATTAATTCACAGCCAGTCTTGACACACCCACCTACTATACTATAATGAAAGACGGAGATAAAAAGACTAGTTCGCGTCTGAAATTCTGACAACTAGACAGAAAATGCCGTACTGCGCAGGTCGACAACCAATCACGGCACGCCTTTGCCCTGATGTTAAACGCGAACTAGTCTTTTCCGCATCTCTGTCTTTCATTAAAGACTACACCATAGACTACAGGAAGCTATAGTTTGATCAGCTCGTAATCGGTGGGCCTTATAACATCGCGGATTAATATTAATATTATGTATTTCCAGAATTGTCTCGTGACATCTCGCCAGAAGTATTACAAATTATTCATGTAAGTCCTATACGTTGTCTATTTTCTTTAACATGCACAATATAGACCAGACAGGTACAACTTATATCACTCTTAGCATGGGTCTACTTTTCGGCGTTGTGGTAAAAGCCTAACAATTCGCGTTGATTACGAGGTGATCAAACTATACATTCTTTAGAAAAAGGCTCTCGATTGTCGTGTATCATGTGTACAATCATGTAGAACACTCAAGAATTCCAAAATGGTTATTTCTAGCCTTTCCAGAACACTATTTGATTCTTCTTAGAACCATTTGTGACGTATCATATCAAAAGGTGACACTTTTGAGCAGGTTATTAATTTTGAGACTTTTACATATCTTAAATGTAGAGATATTTTGCTCCACAACGTGGCGCCGTTTTCCCCAATGAAATCGGGCATTCCTAAGCGAAGATATTGAGTTCGTAAGTTATGGTATTATAAAATTGGAAATTGAGATATCGGCCTTTAAAAATATTATTGACAATGTTGAAAGTACGAATTACCTTGAAAAATGTCTCAAAAATACAAGATGCCAGTTATATTCCGGTCTGAAACAATCAGACAATATTTTTAATATTAATAATATCACAAATTCGCAACAAACCCAAATTGTGAAAAAATCACCCCTGGGCCGAGTTTTTGGCTATTTCTCCATTTACGATCCTGCCCCAAAGTGTCTCCTTTTAACATGACACGTTACATTTATGGACAGCTCAATTAAGCACTATTTTAGGCTCTACTTATTTTCACCTCCGTTTTAGGCAAATTATTTAAAGATTTGCTGTGGTTTATGAACATTTAGCACGATTCGTAGTGATCGGTGACAATTTAGCATAATTTTAGTCAATATACTGTGATTTCCAGCATTTTTGTAGATTTTAAGCTTACTTAGCAGATTTGTTGGTGATTTTTGGCGATTTTAAAAATTGATCAAAATTTGCACCAATTCTGTAAAATGTACCTCAATTTGCCGTGATTTATCAAAATGTAACAAGAGCAATTGTGATCGGTCACAATTTAGCATAATCAAAGTTACTGTAATTTACAGCAATTATCCTGTTAATTCCCATGTGATATGGGGCCTGCTGACGACGACAGACACAGATAATCTTACCATTGCAGACGATCCCTATATCCAGAGTATGATCTTTCCAGTATCTGTCATATGCAAGATGTTTGTCAGCAGAAGTGTCGCATTCACATTCATCAGTGTGTGTTGGTCTTTTCCCATCGTTGTCCATAAAACCACAATAAAGCGGAAAGTAATGAATCGGATCTTTATCTGATCCTGGACCAAACACTCCAGAATTTGTAAGAACGGCACGACCAGGATATCCAAGTTGTTGACATATCACCTGGGCTTCTAATGTTCTTGGGGGTTGACGCACGATGGAGGATGGAGATTTCACATTAACTGTTCCCCATTTACCATGCCATTGGCGTTTCGGGTGCTCCCCGGTCCAATAACCTTGGTAAACTTCTAGGCGTCCTTCACTGGGACCTGTCCCGTTGACAAGACGAACTGGTTCTGTAATTAATGTAGAATACAAAATGAATAGTACATGGAACTCTTGATTAAAACTCTGTGCCATTGTTTGTTTCAAAACGTCCCTGTCTTGGACCTGTCCGTTGACAAGACGAACTGTATGTAATTAATATAACATAAAAAATTAAACGATTAAAGGCATTTTCTGACTTGAGAAACCTCGCTGAATATAATACGAGTTTGTTTGTTAGTCTCTACTTTATACTGTAAACGTATCGTCAACATGAGAGTAAAGCCTGTGTTTGCAATAATAATGTAAATGTTAGACATGAACATATTAATGTAAAAAAAGTCCTAGCCTAATTGCCCTGTTGCTAAAAGTGAAGATAAAATTAGAAATTTCTGTACAAAAAATAGTTCACCTATCAGGTGAGCAGGGTATGATTTTGAATTGGATATGGATGTTGAAATTCTGAAAATATATACGTAAAACATTTGATTAGATGAGAACGAGACCCAAATATATACACATTTTTCGATTATTTCTGCATTAAATTACTGTCAAATTGTCTCAATTCGGCAATGATGAAGAATTTGCAGTACTTTATCTTATACAGACTTGACATTAATATGGAATATTTTTGCAAAATTCCAAGACTGGTCTGGACGGAATCTGCATAGACCGCACGGGCTAATTGTTAATAAGGGTGTGTCGGGAGATGGTGTAAAATAATTGTTTGATAGAAAATGTGCTTTCCATATGTTTACATTATGGTGCTCATCATGTAGCGAATTAGCCTAAAATGGCGGATTAACTAGGAGGCTGAATATGAGCTTTGTGAGGGACACAATTCCGGACTTTATGCAACATGGTTCTGTTATTATCAAATTTATAAGGGTTTGAGGTGATATTTCTTAAACATGTTAAGCTTCGTTAGCAACTGGCATTCATGCATCACAGCTGAAATACTAAAAGTTTTTGAACTTTGGGGAGGAGCTTAAAATAGGGTTCTTAAAGTTGTACGTACTCAGAAAGTTTGAATGGCCCCCCCTGGGGTCAAATGTTATAAACTTACGGTACAGAAACAACTGTGCGGATTCCTGGTTGTCCAATAAAGCTGTTTCTTTTTGTGCAGTAAGTTTATAACATTTGGACCATTCAAATTTTCTGAGTGCGTGCCACTTTTTTTTTTTTTTTTTAATTAAAGCTCCTCCTACTTTCAAAACTGGTAGATCATAGGTGCATTTCAGTTCTAACGATCACTTATTAGTATTTCGGTTCAGTAAAATCGCCTCAAACCTCAATAAATTTGATAATATTAGAATAATTTTGCTTAAATTCAGAAATTTTGCCCCACAAAAATCAAATTCAGTCCCCTTAAATCTGCCATTTTAGGTAAATGAACCACGATTTTATGTTATGTACTTTTGAAAACTCGCAAATGACATCTTAATTCAAAAGTAAGTTGTAAAAAAAGGTGAATCTTTTATGACTTCACAAACTTGATGGCCAAAATCTAATTCATTAAAATTCTTCTATTTCCATTGCTAAGAGCTCGGATAGCGACGTTTTCACGTATTTTTTATGACTTTTAAAGCACATCAGACATGTCGAATTGCATTTTGAATACGAGGAATGTCCTTCTGATATCAAATAATCAAAAAGAAGAAGAAAAAAACCGGTGCAAACGTTGCTATCCGATTCCTTAACCATATTGAAATCGGGTACAAAACCATGAAACTTGTATTTGTTCAATAGTACAGCAGCTTCAAGCAATTGAAGCAGCTGAATTGACATGCACCTTAAGGGATCTAGAATGAGCGTTTTGAGCGTTTCGACAGTATTTTTTGTGGGACATGAAAGCACCTCAGACGTATCGAATTGCATTCTGAATACGAAGTATGTCTTTCTGATATCAAATAATTTTCATTTTTTGAAAATCACAATATAATACAAATTTTATGACAAATTACAAAAATTTGATATTTTTCAATTTTTTTGATATATAACAGTCCTCGAAGTAAATTGTATAAATCTAATGATATATTCTTAAAGTGTATGTAGCTGGAAGGAAAAGCCGACGATCAATTGAAAATTTTGACCTTCAATATTGAAAATATGGATTTTTTTCCCAAAAAGACCTAATTTTTTTTGGTGTTTTGGGAAAAAATCCATATTTTCAATACGAAAGGTCAAAATTTTCAATTGATCGTCGGCTTTTCATCCCACCTACATACACGTTAAGTATAATTCATCAGATTTATAAAGTTTACTTCGAGTACTGTTAAATATCAAAAATATCAATTTTAATGATTTGCCATAAAATGTGTATTACATTGCGAATTTCAAAAATCAAAATTATTTGATATCAGAAGGACATTCTTCGTATTCAGAATGCAATTCGATATGTCTGATGCTCTAATGCCCCACAATAAATACTGTCCAAACGTTCATACCCCTTCCCTTAAAATTCTTCTATTTTCATTTTGAATACGAGGAATGTCCTTCTGATATCAAGTAATCAAAAAGAAAAAGAAAACGTTGCTATCCGATTCCTTAACCATATTGAAATCGGGTACAAAACCATGAAACTTGTATTTGTTCAATAGTACAGCAGCTTCAAGCAATTGAAGCAGCTGAATTGACATGCACCTTAAGAGGTTGGCTGGTTTATTTAAAGATGCTAACCCACAGGCCTTATAAGCAAAAATCACCAGCAAAGATCTCGGGTTCAACATGTTCAATGTGAAATACAAAAGGAAAAATTGCGCCGCTGGCGATATCTTGTTATTAATCAGAGAATAATTTATCCCGACTTTCTTCTTCTGCATCGAAGCGACGTAAAAGAAAAGCGGTAAGAAGTGATACCGTACACTATTTTTCATCATTGCTGTAGTTTTGGATATATAAAATTCATATCTATTGCTCAGGTAAGGATTCAGTGATATATTGCAGTTAGTTAAAAAATACTAAATATGGCTCAAGGAATCGGATATCAACGTTTGTATGTTTTATAAAGGACACGACTCACACGAGAGCATATTAGACATATCGAATTGCATTCTGCAACCCCGCCCTGCAAGTCTATTTGACCACTTATCTTTTACATCGCTCAATGCAGAAGAAGAAAATCGGGATAAAATATTCTCCAATTAAGAACAAGATTTCGCCAGCGGCGCACATTTTCGTTTTATATTTCACATTGAACCCGAGATCTATGCTGGTGATTTTTGCTTATAAGGCCTGTGGGTTAGCATCTTTAAATAAACCAGCCAACCTCTTAAGGTGCATGTCAATTCTGCTGTTTCAATTGCTAAAGCTGCTGTACTATTTGGGCTGTTACGAGTGCTAATGTTTTGTACGAATGTGGGGATTTCAATATGCTTAAGGGGTGGGATATGAGCGTTTGGACAGTATTTTTGTGGGACATGAGAGCACATTAGACATACCGAATTGCATTCTGAATACGAAGAATGTCCTTCTCATATCAAATAATTTTGATTCTTTTAAAATTCGCGATATAATACACATTTTATGACATAGCTGGCGATATCTTGTTCTTATCGGAGAATAAAATCTACACCCCCTGTGTGGGATTTTACGTTAATGTCTTCCATAGGGGGTGTATGGATTTCAACTAGAATAGCCCGGGGAATAGCCCATCTTAACATAATGGACAGATAAACCTCATAGAGCCCATAGCCGTTACCACAATTAACCTAACCCTCGGGACCCCATATGCCTCCAAATTTTAACATTCATTCATACTTTAACTAATACTAATATCTTCAAATTAATAATATTTAAAATGCAACAATTATACCTTACAAGTTACCCCTTTGGCACAAGCACTAACCTTTTAAAGGGTTTTATTTGTTGAAAGTCGAGTGTACTGCGGCATCCGGGATGTACATACCTCCGACCTGTCAAAAATACTCCAATCCCAACCCGTCACATGACCCTTATTCCTTATCCATCCCTCTCCTCGAGCAAAGAGAAATGATAAAATAATAAAACATTTCCGTGCAAAAAGAAAGAAAACAACTGTTTTTACCTGCAGATATGTAATGTACCAGAGCTATGGTAGACAAGACACATACGATATATATTATTCTCGGCATCGTTCTTCGGATTTATAAGAGTACAATATTTTGCTGCTTACATATTCCTACTCCGCTCCGTCTCTTTTGCTTTCAGCTCTCGAAGTAATTACTGCACACTGCACCGTACATATCATTATGGCGAATACTAGGTCAATCCAAAATTGCTGTTGGTTATAATTATGGTCACACACCACAGCTAGCCCCATTGGATTGTGTACAAATCGGGCCTCAGTAAAGATAGGTCAATCGAATTAAGGAAAATCAGAGCTAAACCCACCACTAATTGCAACAGAAACCATTTAATCACCATTCTTGTCAGAAAAGTATAATTAAAGAAAAAATCAAAAGTACCCAAACGTCCAAGTAGTGGAACAGCGCGTAATTTGAATAAATCCAAAAGTGCCGGCTTATGCAGGGGGAGAAATTTCAAAGTTGGTCAAATCTTGTTAAAAACCATACCAATGTCTTGCTTTCATCATAAGGATACATGAAGAGTATAGTTTGACCAGCCTCCGACATACAGTTCTTGAGTTATAGGCAAAAAGGGAAAAAGGTCCAATTTTGGGTCCACAGTCAGTCGTTTACAATGGAAATATGCTCCAATTTGAGTGCAACTGGTCACAAATTGTTCCTTTGGCAAAAATAAATAAAAATGAGGTTGCATAGTTTTGGACGTTTTGTTACATAGGTAACATACATCACAAAATAGGTCAAGGTCAATACGGCTCTATTGAATTTGATCTTCTTTGTCATGTTACCAGGGTATTACAAACCACCTGAGATAATTATGGCAAATTATTCTTTTTATTAAATGCGGAACAATATGAGAACATTTAAAAAAAATCAAAATCGGAGAATTTATATTTTTTGCCCCCCCCCCCTGTGGAGTCCAAATTTTGACACTTGACCTTTTCCCCTATAACTCAAGAAATGTACATCGGAGATAGGTCAAACTATACTTTTTCTGAATGAGAAGAATATATTGGTATTTTTTAGCAAGATTTGACCAAATTGAAATTTCACCCATTACATAAGCGGCCATTTTGGATTTATGCAAATTAGGCACTGTTCCACTACTTGGATTTTTGGGGACTTTTGATATGTTTTTATGTTAGCTTTTGGAAGATGGATGCATGCAAAATAGATTCTGTTGCAATTAGTGGTGGGTGATGTTTTAATTTGATTGGCCTAAAAGGATTTTGTGACGCCTTTATGATAACTAATGAATTATGATAAACAACATTTCTTCTTTGTATGAGTAGCTATTTGTGCATTTATTTCTTAATAGTCATACATGAATTCTATGGATTATAAAAGGTTGGGATCAGTTAACTGTATAGCATAGACAATATTAAACTTTATACATAACAAGGTAAAATTTATATACATATTGATAAAATACAACATTATAAAAATACGACAATCGTATAATTGACAGGATAAATGCATAACCCACTGAACATCAATAAATTAATTGTTATAAGCATAATAACCAATTTGTTCAATAATATTCGAGTACTGATCAGTAACCTCCAGATTAATATTATGACAAACACCTACCGTAAAAACTCAATAGTTAGCATATGTGCTTACTATCGAGCGCTTTTAAAACATGCAAACATGAAGAGCCCCATCCAAAAAAGTGTAAAGGGTTTTGAACAAATCATCGATACACATTGTTATATACGAACAAGTAAACCAGTGTGTCTCAAACCCATTAGCTCAGTTAGTAAAGCGCCGGACTTTGGTACAATTTCATGTTTTCAAAAGCGCTCGATAGTAAGCACAAATGCTAACTATCGAGTTTTTACGGTACTTCGGTACTGACTATCCTCTGGGAATTGTTTGTTCATTCTGAAAAGCAAACGTGTCGCCCTCAGACGGGTCAATACCACTAATTCTCTATAACACATCAGATTCAATGGAAATATAGGTAATTTCAAGCACAAATATCTCATACATGGAACTCTCACAGGGAAAACACATTATAATCAATTAAGAGTAGAAGGATGAATCTCCAAATAACCATGACTTTTTTTTCTTGTAAAGCACCAACGTGTAATGACCAAAATCTTATAGTGCCCCCTCCGTTATTGTGAATAGATTGGAGTCAGAATGCAATCCGGTACGGTCTGATGTGCTCTCATGTCCCACAAAAAAAAAAACTACACAAAAGTTGCAATCCGATTCCTTAAGGGCTGGGGTATGAACGTTTGGACAGTATTTATTTTGGGACATTAGAGCGCATCAGACATATCGAATTGCATTCTGAATACGAAGAATGTCATTCTGATATCAAATATTTTGATTTTTGAAATTCGCAATTTAATACACATTTTATGGCAAATCATTAAAATGGATATTTTTGATATTTAACAGTACTTGAAGTAAACTTTATAAATCTGATGATTTATACTTAAAGTGTATGTAGGTAGGATGAAAAGCCGACGATCAATTGAAAATTTTGACCTTTCGTATTGAAGATATGGAATTTTTTTCCAAAAACAAAAAAAAAAAAATCAGGTATTTTTGGGAAAAAAATCCATATCTTCAATATGAAAGGTCAAAATTTTCAATTGACCGTCGGCTTTTCCTCCCTGCTACATACACTTTAAGAATATATCATTAGATTTATATAATTTACTTCGATGACTGTTATATATCAAAAATTAGAAAAATATCAAATTTTTATAATTTGTCATAAAATTTGTATTATATTGTGATTTTCAAAAATGAAAATTATTTGATATCAGAAAGACATGCTTCGTATTCAGAATGCAATTCGATATGTCTGATGTGCTCTAATGTCCCAAAATAAATACTGTCCAAACGTTCATACCCCAGCCCTTAACTCAACTTGAAACTAAATTTGAATAATAATCAAGGTGAAGATAATGAGGTAGACGGAATACTTCGGGTAGACTTTTGATTATATTCTGCATAACATAATCATACTAATACCAAAGCCAACTTAACCAGAGCTTTCAGGATTTATATACAGTTGGATAAAACCAAACGCAACCTTGGTAAGCAGTGGCGCCACCAGGAATTTTTGTCGGGGGGGGGGGCATGGGGGGGAGGAATTTTTTTCGGGGGTGCGAAAAGTGGAAATTTACGTATTTTTGTGGTTTTGCCTCAAAAGTGGGGGTAGGGGGGAAATTGGGGGGGGGGGAGAAAACTATAACTATGGGAGGGGGAATGTCCCCTTCTCCGTAGCGCCACCACTGTTGGTAACTACTGACGCACTGTAGGTTACAGATGCACTAAAGATGTATTTGTTACAGAATAGCAGAATGAGGTAGCAGCTTTAACACACGTTAAACTTAGTATCTAGACTACAGTGTTAAGTTGCTGAACCTGAGACTCAAAATTCAATAAGAATGAGATGCAAAATATAAAGGTTTTCACCGTTGTACTGATTTGAATTTTGGCCATTTGGTTTTTGTGGCTTATGGCCCTACACTCTCTATTAAGGTCATGAGCATGATGAATAAATAAAATTTATAATACTGCTTGCTTAAACTGCATATGGTTATATATAATACATATTCGCATGCAGCTAATTACTGCCTAGGCCTTAAACATTTTGTTTATTATGATAGCAAGAACCACCTCTCAACCACTTTCACTCGCGTCTACCTACTTTTGAGGTATAAAGGTACTATCCTGATTCCCGAAAATGACTCGGGACTTCTGAGGTAAAAGATATTATCAAGATGATGACAACCGTAATCATGGCAACCAAATAGCCACAATGATGCCAATTACTATACAAAGTTTATAAGGTGCCTTGCTTGCTTCAGTTCCCGCAAAGGCTGAAAAATTAAACATACAAAAGAACATGGTGAAAATGGGAACAAGTTTAACACTTATGCCAGTGGCATTTTATTTAATATTTTGAAATTAGAACAGTTATTGTGATGAAGTTAATTTTCGAAACAACCTGTTTAACTGTTACCGTAGCTCCTCACCACACCCAATTCAACCCCAAATCAACTCTTTAAACTCCAAATGCAAAATTATACATACCGTCACTTGCGCATATGATACCAATGTCCATAGTATGATTACATTGTGATGAACCCCAAGCTGGATGTCTACAGGTAGGTATCTACATCATATTCAGTCCCATTACACCAGAGGTTTTCTAACCATATACGACCCTCACCAGCTCCAAATGTCCGCGTCAAAGTTGCCTTACTACCAGCAAGGCCAATCTGCTTGCATACGATTTCGGGTAGTTTTCCATAGTCAAACTCCTCATTGAAACACACTGTGCCCCATTCTTTCTGAAAGTTGATTTCAAGTCGGCCTTCATTTGGTCCATTTCCACCAACTAAGACATTCAATATAAGGAGGATCTGGAGAAATAGCTGTAAATATGAAAATACTTTAATACATCGTTTAATAAAAGAGTCATAAATAAGTCATTAAAATTGCATTGTTATTGTTGAAATGGGCTATTCCATTTAAAAAGCACACTCCCCTGTGGAAGATTTTGGAAATGTCTTCATGTATGAAGTATGAATTTCAAATGGAATGAACACATTAGGCAGCTCCATTTTCCGGTTATTCTTGAAGGTTTGAACATTGGCAGATGCTGAGGCATTCTCAAACCAAATGGCTAGAATACTTTGCTCAAACTATCGTCCAGTTTCTCTCCTACCGTGTTTTTCAAAAATTCTTGAAAGGTTGGTTTTTAACAGATGTACGGATTACATTGACAATAAGCGAATCCTTAACCCCAAACAATTTGGCTTTCGGTCAAAACATTCGACCTTTATGGCTGTAGAGCAAATGGTAGACAAAGTTACTGCAGCAGTTGAAAGAAATGAAACGACTATTGGAATATTTTTGGACTTATCAAAAGCGTTTGATACAATCGATCATAACATACTCTTACATAAATTAGAACACTATGGATTTCGTGGTATTGTGTTAGAATGGTTCAGAAATTATTTAAGTAATAGGAAACAGTATGTCTATTATAATTCTTATGAATCAGAATCACACGATATTATATGTGGTGTTCCACAAGGATCAATCCTGGGACCACTTCTATTTATACTATATGTCAATGATATAACCAATGCATCTAAAGTACTCGAATTCGTCTTTTTTGCAGACGATACCACCATTTTATACTCCCATAAAAACGTAGAACGCCAGACAAACCTTGTTAATGAAGAGTTAAAGGAAGTAAGCAATTGGTTTAAAGCTAATAAATTGTCAATTAATGCTACCAAAACAAATTACATGATACTTGGCACACCCAAAATGACATCGATGAATCAAGACCTGCAAATCACACTAGATCACTCGGCTTTAGAAAGAGTGCATCAAACTAAATTCCTTGGTGTACTAATAGACGAATGTCTCACTTGGAAATGTCACATATATTGCGTATCTAGAACAATTTCAAGAAATGTCGGTGTCATGAATAAATTGAAACATTTTGTTCCAAATCGTATTTTATTTACACTTTATTGTACGTTAATATTGCCTTATTTGAATTATGGAGTACTTTTTATGGGGAAATACATGTAAAACTTACTTAAATAAAATTGTAAAAATTCAAAAATGGGCTATTAGAACGGTGGCAAACGGTCACTACAGAGACCACACAGCGCCATTGTTTGCTAATTATAACATATTAAAAGTTGAAGATATGTACACACTGGAATTAGGTACATTCATGTACAGGCACTCTATAAATGAGCTGCCCTGTTCATTTGATAATTATTTTACCAAACGTTCTGACATACATAACTACAAGACACGATATGTAAATGACCTAAATCTAACCAAAAATAAGAAAGTCTTTTCTGATCATGCCATACGTACACGAGGTCCCATTCTTTGGAATTCTTTAGATAAAAATCTGAAAGCTTCAAAACCTGTTAAACATTTCCGTAATCAATTCAAAACAAAACTGATCTCTAAATATAATTAATCTTTTTCGTGAGCACCCCCCCTTCCCTTGTCTTTTGGTTATGTTATGTGATGTTGATTTATTTTGTTAATTTCATTTGATTTCAGGGAAAGGCTAACTTTCAGACCTTTTTGGTCTTCCAGCCTTTTCCTCCATATGTACCGTGTTTATATATATTTTTTTATGTAATGTCTTTGATTTTTATGGAAATAAAATATGAATGAATGAATGAATGAATGAATTCCATAATACAGGCCAGCTTGTGGGATCTGGGAATGGAAAGGCATGTGGCAGCATTAGCTATACAGTAGAGCGCAATGAGTACCCAGAATGACGGGTGTGAAGATAGAGGACAGGTATCAGGTGTTGATGAAGCAAGAACCTTATAAAACGTTTAGCAACTGGAAGCCAGTGCGGACGGTACCAAATGAATCCAAATCTGAATTTTGATGATTTTTACTATCCTCCGGATGAAAAAATCACTGAATGGGCCTTTATTATAAACAAAAGCTATGAGGCATATATATCTTTAAGACACCAAACCTAAACATGCTAAATGTCAAATAAAGTAATCAAAAGATGAATAATATTGTTCTGCGTACTGTGACACCTCATTCGGCACAATGCGACTTTATTCCCTCAAGTTATACCAATTTGAATGGGGAAAGACACGGGTTCGAAAGTGACACATTTGGGATATTTCTCTTTTCGGACGATTCTCACCGGCTTTTGCACAGTGCGACTTTAACTTTTTTTAATGAAAAAAAAATACAAAAGTGACAAATATTTACATAGACCTTTCTCTCAAAACACGCTTATCATGCTAATAAGCCCAATCGCCATTGTGACTTCCGGTTTTTGAGAGCACTTTTAGGACACTTTGACCTCTGACATTTCGGGAAAATTACTCTAATTATTATTTTTTTTTTATTATTCTAATAATGTTACAATTAAAAATATTTAGATAATTAATTTATATAATAAATATATTTTTTGGATTTGTTTTTATTCAAGTAAAACTTTTGTGATTATATTTTGTATGTACAAAAAACAATTTCCGTGAAAGGTCAAAGGACAAAGTGTCCTAAAAATGCAAAAACTGTCCCACAATGCATTGCAAACTTCTAATGCCGATTTGGCTTATTATGAGCATAGCAGGTGAGTGTGGATCTGTCACGTGGTCACACTGTAATGAAACCGTTACAAAAGTCGGTGGGAACCGCCTTGTGTCATTTCCTCTTTTTCCATTCAGATTGGTATAACTTGAGAATAAAGACGCTACTCCCGGGGGGATCACTCGCATACCAAAGTGGTATGCATGCTCGTCCCAGCACCTCAAAAATGGACCCTAAATGGCGTAATCAGTGTGGAAAGATTTCACCCCTTATTGGCGTAAGACTCTGTAAATCTTACCCCTAAAATGTGGCATAATTCGGTGTAAGAAACTAAAATGGACCCCTTAATGGCGTAAATTCTAAAACAAACCCACTGAAGGTAGAAACTTTACCTGAAAAGCACCCTTTTTTCTAAAAACGTCGACGCCGTCACAAGGCCAAAAATCAACCCTTTTTCGACGTTTTTGGGGACGAGCATGCGTACCACTTTGATATGTGAGTGCCCCCCCCCCCCCCGGGACGCTACTCCCTATGTTCTGGAGGGTTCTGCCCTTTTTGGACTAAAGTTCGAAGTAGGTGTGTATTCGCAACGAGCCAACGAATCAAAATCTACAATTCTTGTCACTTACTTCCACATACGACTCCGACATCGTGCGAATGATCGCAAAGTCCACTTCCTCCCCATTCACCGTGTTTGCAATCCTTCAATATCATACGAGAGTCTGTATCATCTGGTGTGCACTGCACGTCATCTAACCATATTTTATTCTGAGATGACTCTCCAAATAACGTTGCTGTTGTTCCTTTGTGAACCCCTATAAAACGAAAGCAACATTGACAAGATCCGCCGTGAATCCCAGATTACTACAAACAGATAAAAGCTCATAAACCCGGGACCAAATTCTCGTAACATGGACGATGTGCTAGCCTACATTGCCGTTGTATGACCACGGGCTCCTCGGCAGATACAGATACATCATAAGAGTTTTACGATTTACAATGATGATTAAGAGCATCTGGTGTCATAGCCTTATGGATTACAAAATGGTAAATTAAAGCAGCTATGCAGTATACATAGACACTGATAGAGGTTGATACAGCCAGTTATTTTTTAAGATACGAGGGGCAGTCGGTATGTAATGAGAGTTGACTGGTAACACCATATGAATTATTTCCGTTGTACCTTTATCTTTCAAACAACAAATGTAACAATTTTATTACACTTTATTACATAACAGCATTAACATAAAATCAATGATCTACAGTCACTGGCTAAAAATGAAAAATGTGAAAAGAGCGAACCGTGGTTTGGTTTCCAGAGGGAGAGTGTTTGTAAGAGGCACAGCCATCAGAAAATGAATAACTGAGATCGCACGCCAACTAAACTTACTGCAGTAATTTTCCTGGTCTTTAAAAAAACAAGGCATAGGTGGGAATCGAACCCGGTACCTCTCGGTTCTTAAGTCCTGATAATACCATTAAGCCAAATTTCTATCTGCACTACAACCTGTGATATTAATCCTTGATAATGCTTAAAGGAATAAATCAATACTAATGTATGATGTCCTACTAAAGTAGCAATAGATCAATTTGCTCACATAATCATCACGTCGTTCAAATAATCAATCGAAAAATGAAATAAATAAATAAATAATAAATAAATATGTCAGTTCTCTCGAGCCCCAAAACGTCATTAAGTAAATAAATATGGAAATAAATAAATATGGAAATAAATAAATAAATAAATAAATAAATAAACAACTGGATAAATAAATAAATAAATAAATAAATAAATAAATAAATAAATAAATAAATAAATAAATAAATAAATAAATAAATAAATCTGTATAAGAAAAAAATATGGCATAATACATGTAGCAAGGTTTCGAACAAGCGACGATCAGAACAGTAACGAAGAGATCACAGCGCCTTAAACCGCTCGGCCACAGAACCACACAGCCTAAGCTAGCCTACTCGGTGTCAAAGAAATATATTAATGCCTGTAGGTAAAGATCCTACGTAATAGAAAAGCACGAAAGGTGCATAAAGGGTCTATCCCTTAAGTCATACTAACCAAATAAATATGTAGAGGTCATTGACATGTAGCAAATTCTTTGTATACCTTGATACAATTAACATATACAAAGAAGTATATTATAAGACGTAGACGCAATCATCAATGCGGGAAGTATAAAACCATATTCGCCACTCGTGCACTTTTTTGAGTCTACGGCTGTTCCTAAAGCAGCCTTGAACCCTGAATTCAGAGGTAAATTTTAGGTTGTTAAATGGAATTCAAAGTAATTATATCATGAAAAAACCCACCGAGAGGACTACGATACTTATTCAGAGCCAATCTACCTTCTGTTATTTACAAAAGCCGACGATCAAAGTAAAATTATAAAAGGAGCAGGACCATATATCAACGTTAATTCCCGGTAAGCTTAAAAACGCAAAACGCCAAAATGCAGTCACAAAATTTATAATATTACTAAATCACCAAAACGAATTGTAACGTAGGTATGCAGAAAAGAGTTGTATTAGCAATGACAAAGTATGTGCAAAATAAATTTGTCTAAGCCATGGCGCCTTCTTGAAATATCACCAAAATATCAAATTTCGGAAAAAACGCCCAAAATTTTAAACAAACACGAACCTTCCAACATAAATGCACATTTGCACTTTGGGATTCCTCGTCGCTTTCTCTCTCTAGTTACCAGTGGTTCCTTACCCCAGAGGCTGAAATGAGGGATTGTTGTATATTTTAGATTTTCTCGGGAAGTATGGAGAGTGCTGCCTTTTGGAATAATAGTAAAACACAAACTTCCTTCTCATAAAACCATATTTGTTTGGCTGGAAAGGTTTTGGTTTATTTATAATGTGTGTTATTTTTGACAGAAGCAATGTTTTTCTTTCTATAAACATTTTGATATTGCCAAAAATAGCTAACGTGGAAATTTATTTCTTTTTGCCAGTTCTGTTGATTAATCCCCAAACATTAAAACGGGAGTACTCCCTAGAAAATATGTTAAACTGTGATTAAAAGTTGGAGTGAGAATTTTTTTAATAAATTTTCTGTTCATTTCAGGTTGAGATCATCCATCAAATATCACATGAATTATTAATTTCTATTCAGTATAGCATTTTGTAATGTTTTAAGCCCTATTTACATACAATTTGGCAATTTTCGTACATTTTCAGCATGTTGTATCCGTCATCCCACCTAAGCATGCGCAGTTTGTTGTTCGATTTGCATCAGTTATCATCGTACTGAGTACTAGCTCTCACATTTGACCGGCCATTTATATTTTAATCCGTTTATTTTAGAGATAATTAATATGTTCGGATTTCTACTTGGATTTGCTCAATAGGACATAGATCGTAAGAAACGTAATAAAAGATGATAATAAGGGTGATACCAAATTTAATATTTTACATTCACAGCCGATAATTTCCCCTTTAGAATTAGACACAACAAGCCCGAATAATTGAATACATGAATACAAAAGCCACCTAAGTCCATGCGAAGTTATTTTGAGAGAAAAACCCGTGTATCATTTAAATTCCTTCAGTTAGATTTACCTGGTAAATATGGTAAGTTTTACGTGCAAATGAGTGGATTAACCTGTATATTAGGTATGACGATTGGCATTTCAGGGACTTCGTGGAGTTCATTTTAAATTTTGGACTTTTTGAATCATATACAAAGACAACAATGTTAGAATGAGATTACCACTAGTAAGATAATACAAAATAAAGCACACAGGTATGTATAATGTTGATAAGCATTCTGCCATGTAATATAAACCACACACTTTCCTTTATTAAACCCATTTTTTGTTCAAAAGTCATTCTCTAGCAATGAATGTGTTACAAGTGGACTTTTATACATACTGGATTTCAATCAATGTGTTACAAGACTCAAATCATGGAATTGGGTGATTCTTTCATACATGCTATTTTTCACATGCCCAATAGACACAGAGGATGAATTTGAGTTGTTCTTTCATGCATATGACAGGCCTATGTATAGCAACAATTTCCCATGCTTAACTCAATTTGGCCAAAGTATGGACTTAGGTGGCTTTTGTATTCATATATTCAATTGCCAATACACTATGCATATTGGTGATGTGTTTTCAACATTTATTACAATATCTGTGATTACGAATATGCACAATATCTGTGCTTTATGCAACCACAGATATTGAAACCAATATCTATGATGCAACAGATTAGCGTTTACCTATGATAAAAGGTCTTGATCTCCAAAACACGTTGTCGCTTGGTTCTGGATGATAATCAAGTTGATGACAAACTGTATCAGCCTCTGATTGTCCCCATGACTTGAAATTTTCCACACATACCGTACCCCACTCTCCAGCATTGAAAACCTCTAGTCGGCCTTCGTATGGTCCTGAGCCACCCACTAGTCGTACAGGAACAGCTGGTGTAGAGCCTGTGCAAGGTTGATTCAAATACGACGTCAAAACGTTTTATACATTAAATTTAATACTAGAGCGGTTGGGTTTACGGTGGAGAAGGGCTTGAACTGGTTTTTGCTTTTGACACTTATTAGGAGCCCTTATTGATGGCACTTATTAGGGGTACTTATCAGGGACGCTTATTAAAAGAAATCAGAGAAAATCCCTTTAAACACATCGGAATTGGTGAAGGCTTCTTTTTGGTAGTTTTTGTCCTTTATTTTGACTCTGCCGGACAATTTGAGGCAACCAAAAAGAGTTCAAAAGGCAAGTGATAAAATGAAATACACCATACCGTCACAAGCTATCCCCACTGCAGCGTCGCCATTATTATAGTCGCATACATCTCCATAGAAGTCCCTTGCACACATGGTCATCTTCCCGAATCGTACCGAGCTGCCACCGGTTAAACATGAACTAGAATAATACCATATTCTCTGTAAATCTCCATTGCCATACTGTGTTGTTGTAGTATAGCCTGCAGATTGGTTCCGTCCACTGTACCCAAGGAGCTTACATACCGTTGTGACTTCTTCCTCCGTAACAATAGCTTTATCACAAACGCTACCCCATTCGTCTCTGAACTTCATTTCCAGACGCCCTTCATAAGGAGTAGGTCCGCCGACTAACCTGGCTTCTGGTGTCGAATTAACTAGACAAAACACATTGAAAGGAGACACTGTTAATTTTTATTTTTTTAGATCGGTTGATGATAATGTAGTTGAATGATGTATTCCATGGAGCTTACGTTATGGACAGTGTTTATACACAAAAGTTTACTGGTCTATTGACGTATTTGTTTTATTGCTCAAGGGTGCCCACTGCACGTCTGTTTGGAACTGAGGAATATCCCGAGGTGCGTAGCCCCGAGGGATATTCCGAGGTCCAAAGCCAAATGTTTAAATTTTTCACAATGCCAGACATATTACCGATGTTATTAACCTCATTCATAATCATCACTTTGATCTCACTTTACAAATTAACACAAAATTTCCTCACGACCAATAACAAAAGTGCGTATCACAATATGTGCAAATATGGTAGCGCGCAATCCAAATACGGCAGTCATCGCGCGCACAGTTTGTTCGACTCACAATACGGCGTGAGCGGAGGTTACTAATAATTTACTTTCGAACAATTACGCAATTCGCGGTCAATTGTGAGATCGAATTTAAATTCGCGTTCTTACAAAAAATAAAATATGATTGGATCACACGCATCGTGAATATTCATGATGTTATGAATAATGTACAACTTGATGATAACATACCATTACACACGATCCCAATTCCAAAATCTCCATGCTCATTTAGTAGCAGTTGTTCTTCCGTATAAAATGACCGATCACCTTTCCAATCATGGGCATATTCACAAGGATAATCGTGTTCTTCATCACAAAATCTCAAGATATCATATACATCTCCGTTCCTGGTCCAAAAACATCGGGTGCTGTTTCGTACGCATCGACGTTGCTGTAACCCAACTGTTGACAGATAACGGAAGCCGAAAAGTCATTGGCCACTCCGTCCGGGTAGGGAATTTCCCAGTTAGGTGTTGAGATCCATTTTGTAGAGGTGTGGCCTAGCCGTCCCCATTTCCCATTTGTTTGTACTTCTACTCTCCCCTCATGTGGTCCTGTCCCGCCAACAAGTCGGATAGTAGTGGGTATTGTCGGATCAGAAGCTGAAAAAGAAAAATGATAAAAAAAAAAAAAAAAAAGATTGCGAAGAGTACAACGTATGGTGTGCCATGAAGGACATGCAAACTTAAAATAATTTTTTAATGTGTATTTAATGCATAAATTATCTGAAAGGAGTCGTGTTACTAAATACTATAAACTTTATATGCGTAATAAATGCATGGTCACCGTCACGGTGGTTCAAGAAGCCTAAAATGGGAGAAGATGATCCTTATGCGCCTCATACATATATTTCTGTCATCTGATTGGTTAAAATGAGGTCACATAATATTTATTATTTCTACCATTGCCTGGTTTCATAGCAAAAATAAACACATTCAACTGTCCCAGGGTGATAGACCCCCTAAAGTAACCTACGAACACATGATAAAGTTTATGGGATACTCTTTACATGTACGCAGGCTAATAATTTCGAAGTGTAACGTTATTGGTTTTTATCAGAGGTGGACAAGTAGTCGAATTCAGAGCTGGATCGTGCGCTTGGGTAAATCTATGCATCTGCTTGCTCGTTCGCAAGACGGAGAATGGAGCAGCAACTGCATCTCCATCTCCGCTATGAGCAGTCTATATTTGTATACTATTTGTACCTCATCCCATCCACTCCCTTCCTCTCCTCTCCTCTCAACTCCTATCCTCTTTTCGTTTCTTTTCTCTTTCATTTCCTTTCATTGTTCACAGTTGTACCAGGTGGTGTATGACATGCATTCCCTAAATTCAGTAAATTTTCATCGTCAACCGTGTAATTGAATGGGATTATTTTGAAATTTTAAAACGCTTGAAATATCACAAACAAATAGGCCTATGTTGATAAATAATATAAATACAAGTTAAAACCGTGGGGGTTCGATAATGAGCCCCACAAAACGAACCGAGTATATGGAAAATGCCATACGGCCGGACGGTTTCACGAGTTGCCGGCTCGATCATGTCATCCGCCGCCTGAGTTGTACATACCATTGCAGATGAAGGCTACATCATCGGTGTGATCACAGTGTAAACCGTCATTCCCCCATCGGTCTATACAATCATAAATATCATAATAAGAATCTAGATCTTGTAAGATGGGCAGACAGTCTATGTCTGTTAGCCATATCGGTCCTTGTGAGGATCCAAAGTTAGTCTCTTTAGCTGGTAACATTCGTCCACTGTTGTAACCAAATGTTCGACAGATTTTGTTGATCCATTCTTCGGGTACGTGGCCTCCCAGCCTCGGATCCCGACATATAGATCCCCATTCTTCTTTGAAGAGCACTTCCAGACGTCCTTCGTGAGGTCCTGACCCACCGATAAGTCGAAGAAGAGGAGGCCATGTTACTATAATAAGAAATATAATAGTTATCGTGATAGTGGATATTCCTTTATGTTTTGGAAAATCTCCTGAAAAATGAGGGCAATAATGATAACATGTACCCAGTACAAGATAGCCTGGCTTTGATACACACTTTCTAATGAAATATTTCACATGTTATTGTCTGTTTTGCCACAATCTTCCTCGATATAATGCAGCTTAATCATGTTAATCGTGGGAACACAAATTGCACATTTTCCCGCGCTTCCTACGTAATTGTGCCCTTGATCATTTAGCTTAAAATTGGCAACTTTCCGCACTTCGCGCGGAGTTCGCTTTAATAAATTCATCCTGGGAGCAAATTTCGCTACTTTCGAATTGCAAATTTGTCTCCTTCAATGTTGGTATTTGATCATTAGCAGCTAAACACTCCCTTCAACAGTTCAACATGTGTTCAAGGATTTTACAGCAACCTTCCTCCCCATGTCACAAAGAAATGTACGCCACGCCTGCAACCCCCCCCCCACACACACACACACACACCCACCCCCACACCCCCCCAACGCACCCCACACACACACCCCTTATGAAGTCATGCACCGTAATCGCTGGTATCAAAGGGGTCCGTGTCAAGGTCCGTGTGTTCATGTTGCCCATGGGCCCGTAATGGCTTTCGGCGGCACTCTCTGTTAGGTCCAAATTTCGATCCAAATATTTTTGGGTCAACATTTTCGAATATCCATAAATGGTGTCAAATAACTCCAGGTACAGAAAATGGTTAAGGTCAAAATTCGACCACAAATACGTCTTAATATTTGAAATTTTTGGATCAAATTTTTGGATCAAAATTTTTGAATATCTAAAAATGGTGTCAATGCAGAAAAGGGGAATTCGTCGGTCAAATAATGAATATCTATACATCGGAAGGCAAGTGTGAAAAACAATCTTACCATTGCAGACGATCCCAATATCCAGACTATGATCTGTCCATGTTTCCTTATTCCAATAATACTGACCCTGATATTTATCACATTCTCCAATGTGTGTTGGTGTCTTCGCACGGTCAATTTTAGTACAATGAAACGGAAAGTAGCGTCGCAAATCGTCATCTTTAGGCTCTAATCCAGGACCAAACATTCCAGAATTGGTAACAACGGCAGGACCGGGAAATCCAAGTTGTTGACATACCACTTGAGCTTCATTTGGTCCTGGAGACTTATTATGATAGTCGTCCCAAACTGTGTGCCATTGTTTGTCCACGAAAATTTCTAAACGTCCTTCACTGGGACCTGTTCCATTGACAAGACGAACTGGTTCTGTAATTAATGTAGAATAAACAATGAATAGTACATGGGGGAGTGCATTAGACGCATCAACATAGAGAAAGCATTGCGAGTAGTACGCGGAATGCGCGTCCGTGCATATCAATGCATGTTTTGGATTTTTCTAACGCTTGCTCTGATTAGTTCTCGTTATCCGAGTGTACGAATAAACAATGAAGTATCATCAGCATACATTACTGTTTTACATATACACTATCAAACAGTTAACAGATCATTTACAAAAAATAATCAATAATAAAGGACCTAATATAGACCCTTGTGGAATTCCAATCTTAATTGGTTTTCAATCTGATAAGGAACTACTTACTTTTACTGACTACATTATATTTTGAATTAAGATGTGAACCAGTTGATCGAGTTCAATGTCCCTGATGCCAAATTTCTTGACAGTATCAAAAGCTTTCTTAAGGTCAAGAAATATGGCACCAGTTACCTTTCCCTCGTCCAATGAGTATATTTCCATGCTATTTAAGGGTATTTTAATGCTCAAAATGTGTTAACTACCTGCCATAGTCTCCTGGGGGGCCACTCAAATATAATGATGTAAGCATGCGTGACCAAAAAAACGCGTGAAAAGGGGTGTTTTTTTTTTCGGTTGGGCACGTTACGCGCGTGACGCGTTAAGGGGGCAAAAAACGGTGATTTTCATGAAAAGGGGTTGTTTTAAAATCGTTTGTAACGCATTTAGGGTACCATTTTAATCCGCTTTTCAAATCTGCTGAAACTCCGATTCCGAAAAAGTTTATTCCAGTGTCGTATAAATGTTTAAAGCACTATGTTATGCAAATATATTTCATGACGTGTTACATGTGATTTAACCATAGCCTCGTACTTCTATGTAAAATACCGTTTAGATTAAAAAACGTGCATATTAATTAATGACGTCATGATTATGAAGATGGGTATATAGTTCAGTGGACAAAACGGGGAGACGAAAATCCGGAATGAAAATATCATATAATATGTAGCCTATTTCAAAAAGATTTTTAGGACCTTTATAGATTCCTCACATTATTCACTACTCCTGCTGGTAGATTTGCGAGTTTCCCCTTCTCTGGATTACTTTAGGAAATTATATATGCAGTAGAAAGCATGAAAAGGGCCGCTGATATCAGGACACGATAATCAACTTTAGGTGCCGAATTCGGAACCAAATACGATGTGAAAACTGCTTTAACGTTGCGTCTGGATAAACTATGATGATAAATTACGCTGAATATTGATATATTCTCACAAAACTACTTTACGAGAATCCAATCAGATTCATGTAACAAGCTACGAATCTGAATTATTTATATTTTAAAGTGGTACGGTATGGTATACCGGAGGGGGGGTAGGCCTATCCAGGAGGTGGACTCAGTTTTAGTGTTCAATGAAAAGTTACTAACTTAGTAGGCCTACAAATTTGTTCAATTTGTCAAAATCCATCAAAACTTGTAATGTGGGTCAAATTTAGACAAAAACTTGTTTAGGGGGTCAAAATTAGACAAAAACTTGTTTAGGGGGTCAAAATTAGACAAAAACCTGTTTAGGGGGTCAAATTTTTGGGGAAAGCGCGCTAAAAACTTGTTTAGGGGTCATTTTGCTCACAGAGGAAAACTTGTTTAGGGGTGTTCGAAAAAATTTGGTCACGCATGCGTACACTCTCATATTTGAGTGGCCCCCCCGGGCATAGTCTACGATTCAGTCAAAAACAAAACATTCTGTAGCCCCCTATAAAATCCAGACTCTCCCTATTTGGGACACAGAGGTCGCATAATATTTCACAAAACTTTGACGGACCCTGTGCATACAGTTAATATTCATATACACTATAATATTCATAGGATGCTTCAGTTTTTACATGAAAATATTTCGTTGAAACCCTCCCACTCGACTAGTTCAAAAAGGTAACCAGTAGCATTAGTATTAAAGTAGCAATAAAATTAATCTTATTCTAAACGCATTTTAGAAACACTTGGATTTTGGCGTACACTGTTGTTGTGATCAGCGACAATGATGAAGAAAATCATTCGCGGAGCGACTGCATTAATTATATTGGTGCGATAAACAAGCACGGTGAAGTTGGCTCGAGATTCGAGATTAGAGATTAGACATTCGTTATTACATTGAATATTACACTTTCAATCGTTGTTATGCATCAATCAAGTGTACGGGAGTAATTTCTGACAATTTCAGACCAGTTTTGGACTTTCAAAAATTTTGGCCCAACTATCAAAAATTTTGGCCCAGAAATTTTAAAATGTCAAAACATCGTTATTTGACCGAATTTCGGCCTATAAACAACTTTCATGTGCAGATCAAGTGTTCTAGAGTTTTTTGACACCATTTTGGACCCTCAAAATTGTTGGCCCAGAAATTTCAAAATTTCAAAACTACATTATTTAACCGAATTTCGGCCTAAAAATAACTTTCATGTACATATCATATGTTCTAGAGTATTTTGACACCCTTTTGGACTTTCAAAAATTTTGGCCCAACTATCAAAAATTTTGGCCCAGAAATTTTAAAGTGTCAAAACATCGTTATTTGACCGAATTTCGGCCTATAAACAACTTTCATGTGCAGATCAAGTGTTCTAGAGTATTTTGACACCATTTTGGACCCTCAAAAATGTTGGCCCAGACATTTCAAAATTTCAAAACTAGGCCTACATTATTTAACCGGTGTAAAAAAAATTTCAATTTTTAGACATTCGTGATTCCGCAGAATTTCGATCTAAAAAACACTTTTCTACACAGATCACGTGTCCTGGAGTAATATGACACCATTTTTGACCTTCGCGCAAATATCTGACCCAACAAATTGCATTTTTAGACATTCGAGATTAGAAATTAGACATTCGTTATTCCGCAGAATTTCGATCTAAAAACCACTTTTCTACACAGATCACGTGTCCTGGAGTAATATGACACCATTTTTGACCTTCCCGAAAAGATTTGACCTAAAAAATTTCATTTCTAGACATTTGAGATTAGAAGTTAGATATTCGTGATTTCCGAAAATTGTCATATAAAACCACTTTTCTACATCGATCAAGTGCCATGGAGTCATCTGACACCACTTTTGACATCAAAAATTTTGACCCAAAAACACATTTTTAGACATTCGAGATTAGAAATTAGACATTCGTTATTCCGCAGAATTTTGATCTAAAATCCACTTTTCTACACCGATCACGTATCATGGAATCATTTGACATCATTTTAGACATTCAACACCACTTAAGACATTCGAAAAATTTTGACCAAAACAATTTCATTTTTAGACATTTGAGATTAGAAGTTAGACATTCGTGATTTCCGAAAATTGTCATATAAAAACCACTTTTCTACATCGATCAAGTGCCATGGAGTCATCTGACACCACTTTTTGACACCACTTTTTGACCCAAAAAACACATTTTTAGACATTCGAGATTAGAAATTAGACATTCGTTATTCCGCAGAATTTCGATCTAAAATCCACTTTTTTACACCGATCACGTGTCATGGAGTCATTTGACATCCATTTTAGACATTCGACACCACTTTAGACATTCCAAAAATATTGACCAAAAAATCTCAATTTTTAGACATTCGTTATTTCGCAGAATTTCGAGCTAAAAACCACTTATCTACACAGATCAAGTGTTCTGGAGTAATATGACACCATTTATCTACACAGATCACGTGTCCTGGAGTAATATGACTCCATTTTTGACCTTCCCGAAAATATCTGACCCAAAAAATTGCATTTTTAGACATTCGAGATTAGAAATTAGACATTCGTTATTCCGCAGAATTTCGATCTAAAATCCACTTTTCTACACCGATCACGTGTCATGGAGTCATTTGACATCCATTTTAGACATTCGACACCACTTTAGACATTCCAAAAATGTTGACCAAAAAATCCTCAATTTTTAGACATTCGTTATTTCGCAGAATTTCGAGCTAAAAACCACTTATCTACACAGATCAAGTGTTCTGGAGTAATATGACACCATTTTTGACCTTCCCGAAAATTTTGACCCAAAAAATTGCATTTTTAGACATTCGAGATTAGAAATTAGACATTCGTGATTTCCGAAAACTATCATTTAAAAACCACTTTTCTACACCGATCAAGTGCCATGGAGTCATCTGACACCACTTTTTGACATCAAAAATTTTTGGCCCAAAAAATTGCAGGTTTAGATATTCGAGATTAGAAATTAGACATTCGTTATTCCGCAGAATTTCGATCTAAAATCCACTTTTCTACGCCGATCACGTGTCATGGAGTCATTTGACATCATTTTTAGACATTCGACACCACTTTAGACATTCCAAAAATTTTGACCAAAAAATCTCAATTTTTAGACATTCGTTATTTCGCAGAATTTCGATCTAAAACCACTTTTCTACACCGATCACGTGTCCTGGAGTAATATGACACCACTTTTGACCTTCCCGAAAATTTTTGACCCAAAAAATTGCATTTTTAGACATTCGAGATTTATTGCTTTAATATGAGTAGGCCTAATATACGCAGCTTTGATCCAACATTATCATGATTATAATTTATATGCACAAGAAATACTACTTTTATCATTTTTATGCTTTATGCTGAACACATAATTTATGGTGCCCTTTACTATTATGTAAACTATTAAACATGTTTGGACCATAGACCTTCAAAATGGATAAATCCACTATGATCCCACCATGGTCCTACCCCGGTATAGCATTCATATCTACATACTAACAAAGTATGATGTTTTGCATAACTTTTATATTGCATAAAGAAACACCGCGCGATGTGTGTTGTAAGGGTGCATACCACCAAATTAATGTCCCTCATCATTTATTAGACATTAGGATAATCATCCCTGAAAACAGAAACATACAGTCATGCAGCGTACACTTAAGTGTGAAACATGTGTTTGAACCTGAGGTATACTACTCTCAGGTTTGACCAAGAACACTAATTTATGCAGGATCCCATGCAGCCTACGCCTATACGGTAGGTCTGACCAAACACGGAGAAGCTGAAGGTCACTCTGCCCACTGTGTTATTTATCTTCTACCTGACCAGCATGCAAATCCCTTAGAATTTAGACAACCGCAGGTCAAGGTCGTGTAAGCCCTATGTGTTGTTCGGTACCGGCCGCTTTAGGGGCAGAATGGATCCATACGGTCACTGTTCTAATATTCTCTACTTTCAAAGAATAATTTATATTATATGTAGCCTAATACTTTAGGATTGTGGAGACAGATGCAGATATTGCTAATTCATTTGTTACAAACACAGTCCGCTATATTTTGCCTTTTAAAATATAAGTTACCAATCATTGTGACATGCGCCCTTATTCACAAACACGAACTGCACGGGGCTTCCCAGCAAAACTTGTATTTTTTCATAGTGACCGTAAAGTATGATATTTTGCATATGCAAAACTACATATTTTGCCGAAGTATGTAGTTTTGCATATGCAAAACTACATACATTTTGCATATGCAAAACTACATACTTTTGGAAAGTATGTAATTTTGCATATGCAAAATATCATATTTTGCAAAGGTATGTGGTTTTGCACGCAGCACCGGGGCCTACAGAGAAGGGATAAACTTGACCTGTATGGCCTTGTGTCTTGTATTTTGTTCTTGTCAATGGTGGTGCACAAGAGTGCGCTATGTAGGCCTAGTGTGTATTCATTGATAAAGGCCAAGTAAAATAAAAAACATGTTTCACGCACATCCGGATTTTTGAAAAAAGGAGGAGGAGGGGGCTTTTTATTTTGTATTTTTTGTCGCAAAATCGGTGTAAATACCCATAATTCATAGAGCTGTTTTAGGGTACACAATAATGCCTGGAAATAGGAGGAGGCCTCTTTTTATTTGTTGTTCTGAGAGGTAGGCCCCTATCACAAAACCATCCAAAAGTGTTCCTTGTATTATTAACAAGGCTATAGAAAGCATCTCTACTTCCTAGACATATTATTTTGAAAAGTTATAACTGAATTTCAAAAATATAATTGAAGAAACCCAAAAAAAGATAGCGGGAGGGGACGTGAAACATGTTTATTTTTTTATTTGCCCTAATATATGAAGATGAGAGGAAAACATCTGGGAAAGTATCTTAGTGCCTGATATTTTGGCTTATTTTCAATTAAAATTAAAGAAGTTTTTACAAACTATTACAGTCTGTTATTTTCCACCAAGTTACAGGGCTGTGCCCCGGAGACTGTGCAATAATTATGAGCAGGGGGGGGGCAAGATCGGGGAGCACAATAACACAAATGACCATACAGGTATTTTCCCCCGGCAAGACCCCCCCTTTTTGGATTTCTCAGCTTTGATCAAAATACAGCTCCAAAAGACCCTTGATTTTGATCATTTCAGCTTTATACTCAAAATTGCTCATTCCTCAATCCTCATATTTCTGTATTTTCAGGCGATTTTTAACCAGAAAGCCAAGAAAGACCCTTGATTTTGACTGGTTGCAGCTCCAAAAGTCTCCATTTTTACTTGTTCGCAGCTCCAAAAGACTTTGTACGGGGATGTGCCACGCAGACTTTCGGATGCTGACTTTCTCTATACCTACTTTTTGCTGTTTTTGCTACCCATCAATAGACAATTTTCGTAATTGACCACTTCGTCGCCGTTGGCGGCGTTTGGCTCTGCTAACTCCAATTTAGCCGAGCAGAAAACTGAAAGCGAGGCCAAATTATTTAATTCACATACTCCCAATTATGCAAAGTTGATTTGCTAAATAACTATAAGGACTATCTAGCTGAGACTTGGTGCATATGTAGTACAAGCACAATAGAAGTATATTGTATTTAGCATTTTGCTAATTTTAATCTGCATAATTAATTAGGGTTAATTTCTTGAAAAAATAAAATGAACTCTAATAGCCTCTAATTAATTATGCAGATTAAAATTAGCAAAATGCTAAACATATTATACTTCTATTTAACTTGTACTGCGTATGTACCAAGTCTCAGCTAGATAGTCCTTATAGTTACTTTAACTGCAAATTAACTTTACATAATTGGGAGCATGTAATTAAATCATTTGGCCTCGCTTTCAGTTTTCTGCTCCGCTAAATTGGAGTTAGCAGAGCCAAACGAAGTGGTCAATTACGAAAATTGTCTGTATACCAATTTTAACAAAAGCACCCCAAAATCACTCAAATTTGCTCTAATTGGGCGCTTTTAAGGGCACTTTTGCCTAAATGTGCCCAATTGGGCGCACTGGTCTCCACTGAAAACCCACCCATGGATATACCAAAATCGCTGAAAAGGTACCCCCAAACCGTGGCACATCCCCGTATACCTTCAACCAGGGAGAATCCCCTCCGGGGGTACGCCGTCAGATCCCAAATACCCACCACCTCAAAATTCCCCAAAATGGGACTTTTTGGGTAAAACGGTGGACTTTTTGGGCCTTTGGCATTTTTTTTTGGCTACGGGTCTGATTACGTTCGTTCATTATAACGCTAACGTATAGAATATATATAGAATCTAACGCATATCGAATAAATTTGAGTGATATAATTCAAATTTCATGATATAAAACCAGCAATAAAATTAACATTTCAGTGAATCTACAAACCATACTCTAAACATCACAATTATAATTCGATCAGATAAAGAGGCTCTAATCATTTTTAGGACCGTATAGTTGTGATGAAGTCTCATATTCGCTCGAATCAAATGCTGAAGGGTCTTAACGGCCCTTCATAAGCGTGTCAACTCCACAGTGGGAGTGGCCCGGGACCCCATCCCAATTCTACCCTTCCCAAGGGCTCATAATTATTGCACAGCCCCTATTAAAGGGAAGGCAGTTTTTATTTTGCCTGTTGATTTGTGGAGATGGGCTATGCAATATTTATGTGTACACCCAACATGCCAAAGGTGCCCGGCAAAGGTGGTGAATTCTCAAAATGGTATGCCAAAAATCGCTTGCCTCCCCCCTTGATTTGACCATTCCATAATATCTTTGCTCCCTTTTGACGTGCCAAAACACCTTTGTCCCCCCCCCCCTTTGACATGCCAATACACACCCCCCTTAAACATGCAAGCACAAGATTTTGGGGAACCAAATTTAAAACCTTCAAAATTTTGTCTCTTCATAATAGGGCCTAGAAATTTCATATTTGAATGTGTTCCTATAAACGTTTTCGTACTTTTACGGCGTAATATAGAAATGGTGCCCAGAACATTTGTGCATACCAAAACTCGCTCCTCCACCCTCTTCGACCTTCCAAAAATCGCTTGTTCCCCTTTCGACCTGCCAAAAATGCTTGCCGCCCCCGGCCTGCCAACTATCTTTTTCCCCTATAATTCACCACTCCAGGGGTACACGTAATAATGCACTACTACCCATAAGCAGTGGTTAATCCAGCCCCCAGGGACGTAGCAAGCGGGGGACAGGGTGGACGAAGTCCATGGGCCCCGTGGGATTAGGGGCCCCGAGCACAAAAGCAAAAATTAAATAAGGGCTGATAATAGAGAGCATAATAGAGATCGGCCCGGGTCCAAAATTGCCGGCCTTATGCATCTTTCTTTTAACCCCAATAACAGCATGTTATTTGGCCAATAGGGCAAAATTGTAAAAATTTTGCGCGCTTCCAACGCATTCAAATTGCAAAATTCATGTTAATCTGGGGCTATTGTCTGAAATTGAATTTTTTCGCGTGCTGTGTGCTCAAATGTCCTAGTAACATTGGAACAAAATATGTTAGTCCCCTTCTATTATATATTATACGTAAACCAAAACTTGGCCACTGACTTGAGTGTACATGCCTTCCTCGGCACATGAGTTCGCGGCCTCCAAATGTTGGCCTGGGCCAGGGCCCCATAAGGTAAATCCGCCCAGGGGCGTAGCCAGCTTTCTTGGTCGGGGGGGGGCGGGCAAAATAAAATTTTCGGGGAAAAGCGTCTTGACATCGAAAGTGTTCGGACACCGATTCCGGACACTTTTGATGTCCAAACAATATTTGGGGAAAAGCGTCTTGACATCAAAAGTGTTCGGAAGCCGTTTTCGGACACATTTGATGTCCAAACTTTATTCAGGGAATAAAGCGTCTTGACATCAAAAGTGTTCGGACACCGATTCCGGACACTTTTGATGTCCAAACGATTTTCGGAAAAAAGGCGTCTTGACATCGCAAGTGTTCGGAAACCGATTTCGAACACTTTTGATGTCCACATGATTTGTCCCTTAATTCTTGTCAGTTTCCCTTAAGGTGGCTGTGTACTCTCAGACATGTATGTAGTAAAAGTGCAATAACTTTGTAATTATTCGCGCAAAACATATAAAAGTATACATTTTTATGAAGGCAAGACATCAATAAATCTTAATATAAATACAGATTTGGGGTAAAAACAACAATTTTGAAGAAAATCACAAAAAGTGAGTTTTTGGCAATATTTGTTAGGTACATCATAACAAAAAACACTCTTTCCAAAATATTTTATTTTGTTTTTTAGCTCAATCTGGAGGCTCCATTCCAAAAACGGTTTTTTTATTTTTTGATATTGGCCTTATTTTTGAGATATTGACCATATAAGGCATCAAAATGAACTTTTAAAATTCAAAAACGCCTATTTGCACAAAATGATGCCCAAAATCGGAAATAGACCAAAATAAAAAAAATGAGAAAACCGTTTCTTGAGTCGATCATGCTTTTTACGATGATCATATTTGCTTACCTATAGATGCTGTATTTATTGAGTTATCGTGTACCTAAATCGTCATTTTACCGAGAAAATGAACATTGAAATAATGGCCGTTGAAGTTTAAAGTGGTCACATTTTGCACTTTCATCGAATCTCACAGGAGAATGCGACAGTTTTCGTTTTTGTAACTTATATTACGTGAACATCGGGTAAATCCACAGCCCCTTGAGAAGTTTGAGCGAAATCCATTCATAACTTGATATTTAAATCGGGGAAAGAACTTGAAAAACCCACATTTTATCAGCTAAAACGGAGCCATTTGACCACTAGGTTTTTGTGAAATCAGTGCTTCCGTGGTGTTTCCATAAGATGCGCCGCGCATGTAGATAAGCGTCGCGTATGCGTCGCGTTTATGTGCGTTAACAAATTGCGCGATACGCAACGCGATGAGTTGTTGCGCGCGTGTACCCTTGCTGGTACAACAAAGATTTTCTTTCCTTTTCAATTTCAAACACGAGTGGAATAGTGAAATAAAATCCTTAAAATATTGCAGTTGGAGTTTACAAATCTGGATTTTCATTCCTTGTATTTATAAAAAACATAACAAGGTACAAACATATCATAAAAACTCAATTTTGAGAAAGAAACAATGGCTAGAGTACACAGCCGCGTTAATTGCCCACAATTTCAATTAATTCACCTGAATTTCTCTTTATTTTCCCAAAATTGCCCTTAATTTCCCCCATTCCCCTCAATTTCCCCAAATTTCCCTTAATTCTTGTCAATTTCAAAAAACAGCTGAAAAAAAATTGCAGTTGCAACATGCAATTTTTGTTTTTAGGGAGACTGTACATGTCTTTGAGCTTCCAAGAATAGCCTTTTGGGGACGATGTGTGCAAAAATTTTGAATTTGACACCATTTTTGCCCATGATCGAGATAAAAAAATGGCCTTAATGTGACAATGTGCGCGCAAAATATATTTTACACTATATTGGCCCATGATCAGGGTGAATTTTGATGGAAAAGGGCGAGTTAGCGCAGCGGTAGTTCCCTCGCTTTGCACCACTGAGGTCCCGGGTTCAAGCCCCGGCGCGGCCCAAGGACTCGTGTGCACTTGGTTTATCCCGATTCCATGCCCGCTCTCGCAGGTTTTCTCCGGGATCTCCGGTTTCCTCCTGTATCGCAAAAATCGGTGATTAGTTGTTTGCTTATCAAAAACTTCCTTCACCCAATGGAATTTGGGGAGCTGCACAGATAATTGGTGGATGTTACAATCTAAATGCGGATAGGTGTGCGCCGTTCGGCAGCAACTGGCCTAGTTGATGCGACCTGATTGTGATGATTTACCATTGCAGCGAAGTTACAGCGCTTTGAGTCCTCTAAGATCTGGAGAAAGGCGCTTTATAAATCCAAAATTTATTTATTATATTATTTATTACTTGCCCTTTTCTTTTCCTTTGGCCTTTGGTCAGAGGGGCACTTTTTTCTTTCATTTTTTTTCAGGGGGCAGTATACCCCCCTGCCCCCACCCCCCTGGCTACGCTACTGATCCCGCCCTAAAGGGCCCGTACTGCTCCTTGCCCAGGGGCTCCTGATGCTCTTGATACGCTCCTGCCAGCCCCTATACATTTGCCGAGGAAAGAGGGAATTGTTGAATTTGCATGAACTATCGTGGGGTTGCCGAGGGGGAGGGGCCAAAACAGGGATACCCTGTGAGCTCGTGGGGAATTCAATATGAGATGGATAAAGGTGTATAGGGCTGACACAGAAAATATGGGGTCGTCATGACGTGTGGCGTAGACAGCTTTCTTGGTCAGGGGTGGCAAAATAAAATTTCCAGGGCACAGACGAAAAAACAATTGGAGTTGCCTCATACATAAACCGGTTTTGTTTTTTTGAAAGACTGTACATGTCTTCATGGTCTTGGAGCTTCCAAAAAGGCTTACTGGGACGATGTGCGTGCATAGCGTGCATACTTTTTTATTTTACACTATTTTCGCCCATAATTGGGAAAAAGGGGCTTAAATGTGACAATGTGTGCGCGCAAAAATGTTGTATTCTACACTATTTTGGCCCATGATCTGGTTGAATTATGGTGGAAAAGGGGCTCCTTGCCCTTTTTCTTTTCCTTTGCCCTCCAGATTTTTTCTCTTCATTTTTTTTCAGAGGGGCACTTTTTCTGTCAAGGGTGGCACTCTGTCCCCCTGGTGAGAGCAAAATATAACAATGTGGGGTACGGGTCATTGGATGAGACGGACCGTTTGGACCTAATTTAAAGGGCATTGGGTAAGAAAATTACGTACCTTTTATTTAAATGTGGTCTTTTGGTGCATGAGCCAAAACAGTCCCACAGAAGCCGTGAACATTGAATGTATAGATCTAAATGGGTCAAAAAGGTCAAAAAATGCCTCCAGGACATGTGATAGGTGTAGAAAATTGGCTTTTAGATCGAAATGGCCCAAATAATGAATGTCTAAAAACTTTTCGGTCGAAATTCGCTGAAATGAGCAAGTTCAAACATTTGTGTCAAAATACTCTAGAATACTTGATCGGTACATAAAAGTTGTTTTAAGGTCGAAATTCAACTAAATAAGCAAGTTGATGAATTTTGAAATTTCTGGGCCACCTAAATAAACAAATTGAAATATTTTGAAATTTCTGGGCCAAATTTTTGAAAGTTCAAAAACGGTGTCAAAATACTCTATAATACTCGATCGGTATATAAAGTTGTTTTTAGGTAGAAATTTACCTAAATAAGCAAGTTGAAACATTTTAAAAGTTCTGGGCCAAAATTTTTGAAAGACCAAAAAAGGTGTCAAAATACTCTATAATACTCGATCGGTATATAAAAGTTGTTTTAGGTCGAAATTCACCTAAATAAGCAAGTTGAAAAATTTTGAATTTTCTGGGCCAAAATTTTTGAAAGACCAGAAATGGTGTCAAATACTCTAGAATACTTGATTAGGTACATAAGAGTGGTTTTCATCTAAATAAGCAAGTTGAAACATTTTGAAATTTCTGGGCCAAAATTTTTTGAAGGACCAAAAATGGTGTCAAAATGCTCTAGAAAACTCGATCGGTACATTGAAGTTGTTTTTAGGTCTAAATTCACCTAGATAAGAAAGTTGAAACATTTTGAAATTTCTGGGCCAAAATATTTGAAGGCCCAAAAATGGTGTCAAAATGCTCTAGAAAACTCGATCGGTACATTTAAGTTGTTTTTAGGTCTAAATTCACCTAGATAAAAAGTTGGAACATTTTGAAATTTCTGGGCCAAAATTTTTGCAAGACCAAAATCGGTGTCAAAATGCTCTAGAATACTCGATCGGTACATTAAAGTTGTTTATAGGTCTAAATTCACCTAGATAAGAAAGTTGAAACATTTTGAAATTTCTGGGCCAAAATTTTTGAAGGACCAAAATGGTGTCAATATATGCTCTAGAATACTCGATCGGTACATTAAAGTTGTTTTTAGGTCTAAATTCACCTAGATAAGAAAGTTGAAACATTTTGACATTTCTGGTCCAAAATTTTTGAAGGACCAAAAATGGTGTTAAAATGCTCTAGAATACTCGATCGGTACATTAAAGTTGTTTTTAGGTCTAAATTCACCTAGATAAGAAAGTTGAAACATTTTGAAATTTCTGGGCCAAAATTTTTGAAGGACCAAAAATGGTGTCAAAATGCTCTAGAATACTTGAGTTGATAGCTACATAAGTGTTGTTTTAGGTCTAAATTCACCTAGATAAGAAAGTCGAAACTTTTTGAAATTTCTGGGCCAAATTTTTTGCGAGACCAAAATCGGTGTCAAAATACTCTAGAATACTCGATCGGTACATAAAAGTTGTATTCAGGTCAAATTCGGCCAAAATAACGAAGTTCAAAAAATTCAAAATTTGGGCCAAAATTGGGCCAAAATTTTGAATGTCTAAAATATGTCTGATATTACTCCTGTACACTTGATTGATGCATAACAACGATTGAGAGTTTAATATTCATTGTAATAACGAATGTCTAATCTCTAATCTCTAATCTCGAGCCAACTTCACCGTGCTGATAAACATGTATATCAACGATGCCTGAGCATGCACGCAACGATGAAAAACCTGACCTTACGACAATACTCAACGAAACATCACATGCTTGAGTACAAAATAAATATCTTCGTTGTCGTTGATACGACCTGCGGTATTAGATGTTAAAGATGCAGACACATACTGACGGTATCATGCAAAAGGCTCAGATGTTAATGTAAGCTACATTTAAATATATGTAGGCTACTCCTTCCCTAGTCTGTACGCTATATATTGTAGGCTACCCCCCATTTCGGGGGCTACCCCATCCCTAGTCTGTACTCTACATTTAAATCCGCAGCTGAATTCACTAAGCCTGACCCATATTTCTTACCTCGAGTAAAAAGAAATGATAAACTATATCTAAATAATAACAAAACAAATCCTAGCAAAAGGAAGAAAACAATAGTACGTCTTACCTGCAGATATGCATTGCAGAGCAAATAAGGCACACACGACACATACGTCAACGATATATACACTATCCTTAACATTATATTTTCTGCTTAATACATAGCTATACATGTCCTGTATATCGTGTAAGATAAATACGATATACGGTATTCTATATCCCTGATTTATTCAGCCTCAGCATCGTTCTTCTTCCTCTTCGCATCTTATATACAATTTGTATGTATCCCCAAGAGGCCTCTCTACCCATCTCTTCACTTTCAGCACTCGAACTCATACATTTGTATCACTGCACACTGTACACGTGTGTAATTCCCGGGTACAGGTATTATGTATGAATAAGCTTGAATAGGTCAAATAAATTAAAAAGTACTTGTAAATATATTTTTTAACCAATGTTCTCATGATCTTATTCTATATCGTGGATTTTAATCTTAGGAAATTAATATTTTGTTTTAATTTTTTTTCGCGTATATGAAAAAGGATATCACAAATGTATAGGTATAGCATGATGTTGGCCAAATCATGATTTTTATCTGTGTGCTTTGCCGTTTTAGTTTTAAAGTGAAAGTCAATTACAGGGCATGGCAAAATTGATCTGGAACCATAGGATATTTAAGAGGTATATTGTGATGTGCCCTAAGTAATTTAATTTGATTATTTATCTTTGTTTACAATTTAGAGTTGTTTCATGAGTTATGACAGTTTTGGGAGTTCCCTCTCATGCATCAAGTTGATCAAAACAAATTGAATCGTATCGACTTTGGATTGTGGGGAATCCCCTGTTCAATGTATTGCACCATTGTCCTATGGACGCAATAAGTAGACCAAACACAACTATTGCCGGAGCTGGATCTTTACCATCCGAATATTTTATTTCCTTTCATTTACACAGTTGATCAAGTGTCAACTGTGTTCTTCATACTTAATTTAATATCGCATATCACTTCAGACAGCTATATCATCTGATAATTTAAATAGATATAATTTCAAATTCATTAGCGCCTCAGACAGCTATATCATGTGGCTTATTCTTTAAAAGCAATATATATCAATCATTGAAATCATATATGTATCAGACAGCAATATCATCTGATACCCTTTTTACGCAATCAGACAGCTATATCATCTGATATTTTAAATAGATATAAATTCAAATTCATTAGCGCCTCAGACAGCTATATCATCTGGCTTATTCTTTAAAAGCAATATATATCAATCATTGAAATCATATATGTATCAGACAGCAATATCATCTGATACCCTTTTTACGCAATCAGACAGCTATATCATCTGATGCCATTTATGGTCCTGAAGTGAGACGACCCACTTCAAATCCCAAACAGCATATTTGGCTTGGACCTAATCATTACTCATTTCCGGAATTAGGACAACCCCATTCAATTTCCAAACATCCTAATTTGGAATTGACATTAAATATTAAGTATGTGAAAACATTCCCAATGACTTGCTCAAATGCAGCAATGTATCTCCATTTTGATTCATATATTGGACAAAATGGTAAAAAGCAAAAGAAACAATGCCATTTAATATCATATTTTTTTATAAAGGGAGTGGTGGGTGGGTTTTAAAATTTTCCTGACCTCTTCGGATGGTATCGAAACAGCTTATGAATTTTCCGGCAACAATTTCTGTGAAAACAGCCACGCCCCCAGAACCGCTGCCTATGATTGGCTACTGGCACGCGACTCGACACAGGGCATGAATGCACAACAGGTGTCGGACTGATGTCACAACACGCATGGCACCACCTTTTATTGATCTACAGGACAATGAAACCCTTTTCAACAAAACCCAGGGCTTATTACGCCAATGACAATTTTGGTTTTGATTGAAGTTTGCTCAATCAAAACCCGATTGTCCTATGGACGCAATAAGTAGACCAAACACAACTATTGCCGGAGCTGGATCTTTACCATCCGAATATTTTATTTCCTTTCATTTACACAGTTGATCAAGTGTCAACTGTGTTCTTCATACTTAATTTAATATCGCATATCACTTCAGACAGCTATATCATCTGATAATTTAAATAGATATAATTTCAAATTCATTAGCGCCTCAGACAGCTATATCATGTGGCTTATTCTTTAAAAGCAATATATATCAATCATTGAAATCATATATGTATCAGACAGCAATATCATCTGATACCCTTTTTACGCAATCAGACAGCTATATCATCTGATATTTTAAATAGATATAAATTCAAATTCATTAGCGCCTCAGACAGCTATATCATCTGGCTTATTCTTTAAAAGCAATATATATCAATCATTGAAATCATATATGTATCAGACAGCAATATCATCTGATACCCTTTTTACGCAATCAGACAGCTATATCATCTGATGCCATTTATGGTCCTGAAGTGAGACGACCCACTTCAAATCCCAAACAGCATATTTGGCTTGGACCTAATCATTACTCATTTCCGGAATTAGGACAACCCCATTCAATTTCCAAACATCCTAATTTGGAATTGACATTAAATATTAAGTATGTGAAAACATTCCCAATGACTTGCTCAAATGCAGCAATGTATCTCCATTTTGATTCATATATTGGACAAAATGGTAAAAAGCAAAAGAAACAATGCCAACCAAGGACCTAATCTAGGGACTTGCCTAACCCCCCCGTAAAGAGGAAGGCCCACATCCACATTTTATCATTACTGCACAGACATAGGGTGTACAAGGCTACTGAATTTTGAAGCATTTGAAGCATTGAGAACAGTTGGTGCTCCCTTGAATTTACTAACAACAATACCGGATAGCTGAAAATTGGAAAATAAAAAACCAGGAAAAAAAAAAAACTCGTTGTGAGAAAAAACAGGAAAACCTCCCAATGGCAGCGTGTATCTGTTCTAGTTACTAAAGAGCATCCCTACCAGAAACATGCCATGAAATGCATTGATCAGTTAAATTTGGGATATATAGTGCAGTGCCAACCCACAGACCTCTGCACATTTTACATTAATTTGAAAATGCATTATCCCAGCTTCTATTTCAATTTAACCAATCATTTAACTGATCAGGGCTGAATGATATGAGCTTACAGTTCTGCCGTTTTGTGGGCATATTTATGGCCCCAGTAAATCTAACAATATGAAGTATTGTGTTAAATGGCACTCCACTTTGCTGTCCATAGCAATATTTGACATGCATTTTGCACCCCTTTACCTGGACATTTTGAGCCTTTATTAAGGTGAAGAATTATGCTTTTTATGTGTCCTATTACCTTACATATATACACCATTTTTCACATATTTGTGTTCATTATAACCTGTAGAATAGGCTAGCAAATATCAATCCCAAGCAAATTTCCGATTCGTTAAGACATTAACATAGATATGATACCTGTATATTTTGCCTTTTTGAATCCAATGTTTGCAATTTTATTCATCTGGGCCATTTACATGATTACCCTCTTCATTATTAAAGTGGTGCAGTAGTACTCAATTGTGGCCTTTAAATCACTTCATGCATTTCTGCTATCAATATTTAATTATTCAATGTTCAATCACTATTTTCTTCTTATAATTGCCACCTATGACAGAGTTTTAGGTGTTGATTATACATGTACCAATGCATCAATTGACATTGCTGCTTTTTGAAGTGTGGCGACTTCTCAAGAGTGATATCTTCTATACTGCAATAAGTTTTATTTCGGTTATCGCTTTATTGTTTGATAAATTGTCAAATGCCAATATCGTTATAATACGACTGTATCTTTTTATTTTTCCTATTCAATTGCTTTAGTCGCCTACAATGTATAATATCCATTGTTTGTAACATCACTTTACATCAGCACTGTAACAATTCATGTGTTTTTCTTCTTGGATCTTACATAGCCCTGGCCATTGTTGTCAGTCGTTCTCGTCATCCATTGTAATTCGCTGTCGTAGAGCACATAGTAACCATTGTTGTAATTTAGGTTCATACGTCTGTTCCCAATTTTGATATGCCATAGGCTTTGTGTTGTGCTCATTTTGATCAATGGTTCGTAACAAAGATACTGATACTTCCAACTTATCATAGCCATGAGTTGACTCAGATACTAGGTGTTGAATCTGATAGCTTCCGATAACAAAATGTTCAATGTATCACCTTCCCCTGCATTCTTATACAGTCTTGCACCAGTTTCGAAGCCACTATTAATTACAAGTTCCCGGCACATGACAAGCCTCCATTTCTAATCACCAGCATTAATTGTCCGTAGTCTGAAATAAATTAGAAAAAACAAAGACAGAAAGGGAACCAACTCGCCATACATGCACATGTAAACATTATATATCATTATTGAATTACATTTGTACATTGTATTATTGATTGGTGATTTAGCAAAATGAAATATGAATGACATGAATGAATGACATGAATGAATGAAAACAAAGTTATTTTATTCCTATTAGGAAACATGTAGGAGCTCCTGTTGTTACTAAAAAGTATTATTATTAAAAGGAGAAAAAGTGTTTTGTCACTGCTGTCTTTTCCCAACCCATTACGAATTCTCATTGCATTTTTCCTTCCATTTTTACATGTTTGATTGCTTCATTACTTCCTGCTTCCAATTAAACTTGCAACCTAAATTTACCTTATGAATTATTAACTTGCGATATACCCCAAACTCATGAGTTCCCAAAGTTTCTTAATTTGCCATCCCAATGATCTCAATTGACCTTCATTATTGCACCCTTTCACCACCTTTCATGGCCTCCAACCCTTTTTTTGACATTCATTGATATTATAGAAATATTTATTTGATCATCAGGTGACCCCCCATCTAGCCTTGCAATAGTCATAGAATATGCTAGCTATCTTATAGGTTCACATTACCGCCCATTTAAAACACCGCAACCTTAAAAAGAATGCAATCCGCCTTACTCCCACCCCTGGGCAAAGATTTGTTGAAAGGCTAGTCTGACCCCATTCTGACCTTGGCACGTTTTAATTACCCTTATTGTTTCCCATCTTTAACAATTTCCATGACCCTCCAACCACATTTTCTTATTTACCTGTGGCTACCTTGAAACAACATTATTAATTTATCAATTAAATAACTCTCATGATCTTTATCTGTATATTTATTTGACCTTGGATTCGCCTTGAACACAAGAAACTGCATGCTTCTTAAAATGTCATTTAACTTTAGCTATATATTTGCCTTTCGATGCCGTTTGATAACCTATATTTTTATTAATTTGTTCTTTTATTTAACCAAGTTTTAAAATTTTCCTGACCTCTTCGGATGGTATCGAAACAGCTTATGAATTTTCCCGGCAACAATTTCTGTGAAAACAGCCACGCCCCCAGAACCGCTGCCTATGATTGGCTACTGGCACGCGACTCGACACAGGGCATGAATGCACAACAGGTGTCGGACTGATGTCACAACACGCATGGCACCACCTTTTATTGATCTACAGGACAATGAAACCCTTTTCAACAAAACCCAGGGCTTATTACGCCAATGACAATTTTGGTTTTGATTGAAGTTTGCTCAATCAAAACCCGATTAGGGGAATCCCCGACTTTGTAAAGTGAATATGACATCATGTTGGGAAAAACCAAGTGATGTAATGTGAAAGGCTAATGTTTTTAACTGTTAATTTCCCAGATGACATCATATATTGTGAAAATATCAATCGGCTATTAATACGATGCATGGTCAGTCAAAAAGTTGCACCTCCATCATCATCACATCTCTGTTATCTTACATGTCAGGATAATGAAATTACCCATGAGTATACTTGTAAATCTTAGCTAGGCCTATAAGTTATTTGATAAAAATGTGATTTTTTGGTTGTTTAGATATGTTGGTTAAAGCGAATACAGATTTGGAACGTCGGAATCGATTAAAAACTGAAGCCAAAAGTTTAGTAAGCATCATATTGTAGTTTTGGATAATTTCCCTAAAAATGTTTTAAGATGCAGTTGTCCAAATGCTTACTCATGATTAATATTGTGATACTACAGGGTGTCCCATAAAAAAATTACCGAGTGAATAAAATTGAACGTAAGTCGTGAAGAAGACATCAGAATCAAACAATTTAAAATGTAAAGCATAGCCTATTTTATTTTGCATCACGTACGAAAATTCTATTTGATTCAGTTAACTGGTTGCGAAGAAATTAACCATTACATAATACGCGCATCAATGCAGTTCATTCCAAGTTTGATCACAGGAGCTTTTTTTCACTTAAATTTAGTCCACATTATCTATTTTTCAATCAGTGGCGACACCAAGATTTTTTTTCAGGGGCATTGGAGGGGGGGGGGCAAAGTTTATGGGGGTAAAATCGACAAATTTTGCGCAAAATTGCCGCAAAAAGTTGATATTTACGTCATTTTTTGGGGTTTGCCTCAAAAGTGTGGGGGGCAAAACTGTGGGACCACTGTTTATAATCACACGGTGTTATGTTATTCATACTTTCACTGAAGATGAATAACAGTTTGTCCGAGAAAACTTTAATTTCTGCAATTGGACGCTTTCCAACTTTAATTCTTTAGGTTGTGCAATATGTTAACTTTCAAAAGAACATTTGAACCAAGAATGACAATGATCAAGTGCTAACAGTTTACGTGTGATTTTTGATACCATGCAACATTAATGTCGAAGTTTTAGAAGATTTAACTTTGCATTACAATTTCTACGAAATATTCCAAAACTTAAATTTGTGTGAGAATTTTTTTAAGCCAGCTGGAATTCTTTTATGCAATAATTCTTTATGCAACATATCAACATTAACGAAAAATATATTTACAAGTATATTCTCACACACTGTTACATGCCAGCTTTAATTTTCAATACCGTGCAGGTTTTCCAATTTGAACAAAACCTAATTAAATGTTTTGCAATAAACACATTGTTTTAAAATAACGAAATGGATTTCACAGAACAAAATATGAAGCCCATTGATAGTTAACCACTATAGTGCGCATTGTGTTGAATGATCTTTCTTTCAAACTTGGAATGAAGTGAATTGACGCATACGTTATGCAATCTCTCATTTCTTCGCAATCAGTCAAACGATTCCAGACAAATTGAGGTATATGATGCAGAATAAGATGGGCTACACGCTGATGTTTAGATTTTTGGATTCTGATGTCTATTTCTCGACTTGCGTCCAAATTCATTCGCTCGGTAATTTATTATGGGACACCCTGTATATATATATATGCAAAAACACTCTGGAACATAACTATTTCTTCATGAAAATCGGTTATTTTTGGTTGCTTCGACCAACAATTATAGTCTAAATTAGTCTAATTAATTGTTTAAACAAATATATTATTGCAAAAGTTCATTCTACAAATCATATACTTTGAAAACTTGCTCATTTATTGTTGTTAATGAGTTATGCACGTTTTATATAAAAGTGTTGTTGTTTCAGCCCTCTTTACAACATAACTCAAGAACCACAGGACCTACAAAAGTATATCTGTGATATTTGAATTCTTCTACACACTCGCTATGAATAATGACCAATGCAATTTTGCAAAATGCTGTGAGATGCTGTGAACTACCAAATCGCAACAGTTTAAAATAGTTGCTAACCTTAATGATAACTTATAAATATAATTAACAGGTATTCTTTTTATTAGTGCATTCATTTGTTAATATTCATACACGTATCTTTATAACACAAATAACTCAATAACTTTTAGTATAGACAATTATAATAAAGCTTTACCTAAAAAGTATCAAATGTACAAAATGAGTGCATCGATGATAAGACAAAAGTCCCAATACTTATTCCATCTGTTAATGCAATATTACCTTGACTCCATTTCTCGACTCTCGGGAGATAAATTTGATGATAAAGAGGTACCCAGCAAACACAAAACGTTTTCGACATCATTCGCAAAAAGTATAAAAGGTTGTCAGAAAACGTTTAAATGTCGGGTTATATAAAGGGTACATTAATGGTATAAAACGTTTTCATAACATTAAATAACATTTGTTGGTAATTTACTGCACAGCAAACACAAATGTTTTAGAGAAAATATTTAAATGTCGGGTTATACAAAGGGTATGAAAACGTTTTAATAACATTCCAAAAACATTTTTGAAAACTTGGTACAAATCATTCTAAAATATTTTGCAAAAAATGTTTGCCCAAAATATTTACAATAACGTTTTTAAAATGTTTCCACGACCTTTATATAACCCGACATTTAAATGTTATTAAAATGTTTTGTAAAGAACATTTTAAGAACATTTCTGTGTTTGCTGGGTGCAAATATTTTAACATAATGTTATTTAAGTGTTGACAAAATATTTGGCCAAAAATGTTTGCAAAAATAGTTTACAATGACATTTCGAAAACATTTTAAAAATATTGTTGTAGTGTGTTTTCATACAAAACGTTTAAAACGATTTCATGACCTTTATATAACCCGACATTTTAATGTTATTAAAACGTTTTTACCTAAACCAAAACCCAAAATATAACTTATTTAAAACGTTTTAAAAACGTTTTTGTGTTTGCTGGGTATAATCATAATGGTAAAATGCATCGATGATAAGAGAAAGTCCCAATCTGTCAACAACATGATTAATGCAATATCATAACAAAGCCATACGCTGGCGAAGTTACGTAATAATCGGATTAACTACCATAGCAATAGGTCAAAACAATTTTGATTATATCACGCTGCACTACTACGTTCATGTGGTACCTCTGCATTGAACCATATCATGCTGATCACTCGCACCTGTAAGATTAGTATCTTTGAAAAGACCGGTATTGTATTCAATTTATGATTGCAGACATACACAGGTGATGCGCGTAACCTGCTTGTAGTGCAGCGCGATATATTCAAAATTGTTTGAACCTATTGCTATGGTAGTTAATCCGATTTATTACGTAACTTCGCCAGCTTAACTTTTCGACTTGGAGTTAAATTTGATGCTAATGAAGTATAGATCATAATGGTAAAGTGATAAGAAGCTATAAGACGAAAATCCCAATTCATTTCTTGTAAATACCTTGATCATGTTGACTCTCATTTTCTTCTTGGAGCATGAGCGTTAGAAAAACATGTAGTGTCCGTCTACTTCAAGGGGGGCACAAGTCGTTTTCAACTTTTCAAATCGATTGGGGGCACGTGCCCACCTCCCCTGCCCATATGACGCTACGCCACTGTGCAACAATTATGAGCCCTGGTGGGAGGGCAAAATTGGGGGGCAAGGGAATTTTGAGAGAGCCAAAAGCGGGAGGCAAGCAATTTTTGGTAAGCCGAGAAGCCCATATCCTTGGGGCGCCTTTTAAATCAAACGCTCTAAAAAGGCTTAGGAAAACAGTACGGGAACGCTAAGTTTTTTAGCAGGCCGAGAGAGGGGAAAAGTCTATTGGCAGGTCGAGAGGGGGGCAAGCGATATTTGGCGAGTCGTTAAGAACAAATGATTGCACAGCCCCTGAGCGGTTCGAGACCTGAAAGTAAAGAGACGGAGGCCTAGGAGCTACATCAATGCGACAATGATGTCGATATTTATTGTACATCGTATAGTCTGTCATAGTTCTTGTACATTAGATATCTGGTAGAGTACGAGTTTCTGCTGGACTAAAGAATGAGAGAGGAAGAAACTGCTGAAAATCAACGAGTCGAACCCAAACCTTGACATGTGTTTACATTTGATACTCCCTCTGTTGGTCCGAGATCAAAACTGCCAGGCAAAAAACACTATATATTTAAAAGTTGATTTCGTTTTCTTTTTAACTTTGGTTTCAAAGCAAATAATACCGGGAAATAATACTAAAAAAAGTTATCCAACCTGTTCTTCAAGCTATATACACAATATCAAAGACTACAAAGGTTTTAAAAGTTGGGTTTTGAAAAGAGACACTTCTCTGTTATTTTATCTGGCTTGAGGCAACAGAGGGCTTTCTGAATGTAAACATATGACCAGGCGGTGATGGAAGCGATATCGCCAAATTTGAGGTCGCCATTGGATTAACACATAATCATGAATTCGTCACAAACAATTCTAAATTTGTTATGTGGTGTCAAAGCAAACTTATCTTACTCTAAAACTGTCGGGGTACGACAAAGTACCCCACTGCAAGTATGTTAATTTTCCATTTGTAATTGCTAACCGTGTATTTTGAATGGGGCTGTCAGCCCTGTATCTTCGTCAGCCTCGTACGTCACGTGTTGCGCTTCCTACGCCGCCTGCATATGACATCATAATTGACCAGGGATCCCTGATTGGACCCCGGACTAGTTGGACTAGTATTTGCCACGGCTGTTGTGCGGTGCGATGTATAATAATTTAGTTCGACAGCTGACAGTGAGAGAGTTATCACGAGGACTTCAGTTGAGATTGCCCGAGTAGGCTACATGTACCAACTGTGAACTCAGGTAGTGCAGTGGTAAAGACTCTGGACCGGTAACCAAGCGTCTGGGGTTCGATCCCCGCCGAGTTCTGATTTTTCTCTCTTTCTCTCACAGAATTTTCATATGCCAGTTTGCTCGAGCTCCCAAATCATCATCTAAATCTCTACTCTTGAGATCATTATACAGGATGTCCCAGAAAAAGCGGGTTCCAACTCATGTGGCGATATTTCAATTTTTTTTCCGCACCATCATTCAGTGTTTACAAACTGTGCATGGCGTAAGCCCCATCTTAAGCTATAATTTGCAGGAAGCCAGCTTTCATTTTGATGCATACAGTAGGACATTTCGCGATCCACAGCCTCATCCCCCTGAAAGTATTTAGATTCTAAACATTTCAACATGTTTACTTTCAGAGTGTTTAGAAAGTAAACACACTAAATGTTTACTTTCTAAACACTATGAAAGTAAACACGTTGAAATATATAGAATCTAAATACTCTCATGTGTTTACTCTTTGTGTTTATGTGTATACTACGTGTTTACTTTGGTGTTTGGGTGTCCTATACCTTTACTATGTAAATGAAAAATTAAACACCTTGCAGTGTTTAAAAAAGTGTTACAGAAACCTTAAACACTTGTATTTACAGTGTAGCTATATAAGATGTGGCTTTCACATAATGTATAAATACTGAATGATGGTTGCAAACACATTTTATAATATCACCCCATTCGTTGAAACCCGCTTTTTATTGGACACCCTGTATATTGTCCTCATTGCAAACCTTCCTTTCTATAACATAGATATAGTTGATAATGGTAGCGAATCCATCACCGGAAATGACGTATTCCGCAATTCCTGAGTTGAACTCACCATATTGTATCCCAAAATAGGCATTACATTCTTGCATTTATCTTGCATGTGCAACACGTCTGTCAAATTCAAGTATTGGCGCCAAGAGTGTACAATGGACTTTGAGTCTCGGGTATGCGAATATGGGTCACCCGAATTGACCTTTGTATTAGCCTCGATCCAGTCGCTTAACGAATCAGGAAAAGGAATGCCTAGAAAGTCATAAATTTCTTCAGCTGCTTTTCTTGGATTTGTTGCCGTATCCTCGAATCGAATCAATTTATAACGATTGTGTAACCAATCATGGTCTTCGTTGTTGTTGATAAATTTCAAATTTCGGTTAACAGATCGACACAAATCGGTAACTTCATTACCTGTTTTGCCCTTTTTCCGTAGAAACTCATAATTTTCCTGAGGTAATTTTATTCTTGAACTCATTGTTCCTCTCGGGTCTCTCACCAGGTGCAATATCTTTATATTCAAATAAGATGACGTCATCAGCTGTTTTAATAGCCTTATTTCGGTTAAACGGATAGTTTTAATACCAATATAACGATAATTTTGGCAGATTCTTGTGAGATTGGAAATTATCTTATTTACGTAAGATCTCTGTTCATCCTTTGGTTTTGGTTCCGGGTCATGTTCGGGGTCATGTCCACACATTTCTATGTTTTTCACCGAGTTACTATATAAACATAGATTCTTCTTCAAGAAAAACCACCATTTGTTTTGCATGTAAACATTTTGAAAATCACAGTGCAAAGTTGCATTCAATATTTGCAATGAAAATGTATCGAAAATATCCTTCCTCATGAAACGTTTCACTCCCAAGAATGTAAGTACAGTCAAAGGTTCAAATACATAAAACATGTCTGGGTTTTGATTCAGAACTTCGCCTACGAAAGATGAGCCTGATCGTTTTCTTGTCAGAATAATGACTTTGAAATTCCCGCCATTCGTGTCGTCTGCAAAACTTGGTGGTAATATTGCACTTTTGTTGTTTGTAAATGAAACAGGAAAGGAGCAATCTTCCTGTTGTGGAAATTGTATAGAATCCTCACTAATTTCAGCTGATAATTTGTTGGGTAGCTTAGTTGTTGCAATGAAAGACGCATTCTTCATGTTCTTTGGAATTGTCGAAATACTGTTCAAAATACCTGAGTTGCTTTTCGTGTCTTTATTCGTTTGATCTTGACGTAGAAATCCGTCTATTCGTGAAGGATCTGCAAAACAATGATAACATATAAATCATGTAATTTAGATAGATAGCATCAAAGGTACAACCAGTTTAGATTACACGATTCCTTTTCAGCACTGATAGATTAGATTAGATAACATTTTGAGATTAGTACGGATTTAATTAAATCGTAAAATATAAGATCAGATATATGCGCCGTTGTCACGCCATTATGAGCATTGTTGAAGGAATTTTTCAGAAATCTATACGACATCCGAGCAAACACAAAAATGTTTTTAAAAAGTTATAAACGTGTCATAAACGCGTTTTGGTTTTCATCAAAACGCTATGATAAAATTTAAATGTCAGATTATATATTAGGTCATGAAAACATTTTTGAAACGTTTTATTATGAAAAAAACATTTCAATGTTGCCAAATTGTTATTGCAAAAAAAAGTTTTGGCAAACATTTTCTCAAAAATATTTCGGGAGCACGGTGGCCGAGCGGAAACGGCAGGTTGTGGGTTCGAGCCCCGGCGACGCCGTCGTGCTGTGCCCTTGAGTAAGGGACTTTAATCTCGATTACTCCTCTCCAATCAGGTGTATAAATGGGTACCGACATTCTTAAATGCTAAGAAGGTAACAGAATCGCTTTGCTTTGGAGGATGTGTAGCAATGCCTCTGCAGCAACATTACATGGAGGAGTCTGGCGCAAGATGAATGGGCATTCCGATCACTGTTTATATAGGATCGTCTCCTTTACCTTTTCGCCAGCCCATTCGGGGCTGGTACCTGTTTCAGGTTTGGGGTCAGTTTACTCAAGAGATTATATTTTAGTGGTATTGGAATGATATTTTTTTTTTACTTTTTGTGGTTAAATTTTTTTAAAATATTTTAATTCGATTTGTTAGGAAAAGTAAGTATGTTTTGCCGTTTCAACGAACGAAAACGAGTGAGTATTACCAAAGTTATGTTTGAACTAATTAATTATGACTTTAAAAGTTTCAAGGCCTAAATGTAACAATAATAGTTAATATATATAGCATCATATGGTCAGCAGAAGAAAATCTGACATCACCTATGATGTCATATCAGTGTCCTTGACCGGGGGTCCTTACTCCTTGACCACTGAACAGCGTGATATCATGTTGATAACAGATCTATAGAATCAAAATCTTCATCATATCCCCAGATCATATCACAGATTCTCAACAATCTGTGATCATATGGACCATATTGATGTGAAAGTAGTTATCTATCATATCCTGTGTCGTTTTATGGATAAAAATGACTCAAAATGTTATTGATGAAATGGTTGCTATCATAAACATCAGTTTTGTCTTTTCAACGGGAAAAATCCGATGCAAAATAAAGTTTTTAGGGCCTAGCTATAATATGGGCATAATTTATGCATATAGTATTGAACAATGTACCCCATTTGACATGCACTTATAGATAAATAAATTGTCTTACTTTATTAATTTAATAACTTCTTTATTATAAATAAAATGACACATAACTATTTGATTCATAAAATTACATTCAACAAAATGATTGAAGAGAAAACACACAAGGCACTAGGCAGACTGTTATAGAATGGAGTATGTAAGATGCCATGTCCATAGCTTCGCAGGAGTTTCCGACTAGCAATCAACATGATCAGCACATTCAGAAAAACACAGTTTAAGAGTGAAGATTGTAGTGAGTAACCAGTCCTTTATAAATGTGCTGCACTATCTATTATAATATAGTAGGCTTAAACTATACATTGCGAATTAATTAAGTTATTTTAAAATAAAATGTACATGTAAGTTAACTCAAACCGGCAGTGTATATATCGAAAGCAGTGAAATCGGACATTCCTAAGCGAAGATATTGAGTTCGTAAGTTCTGGTATTACAAAATTGGAAATTGAGATATCGTGGGTAAAAAGCTGAAAAGACAAAAAAACCAACGACAACAACAACAACAACAACAACAAAACAAACAGACCAGAACAATTTGGAGTACATGTAATGAATTAAAAGAGTTGACATGAGATTAGGAATTAATGTTTTCTGCTGTTTCAGTGTGCATGTTCTCATCGTTGATGGTTTGGTGGACTGTCATGTAGATGTAAGCGTGATCCTAAAAATGCCTTTCACATTGACCAAAACTAATTACAAGACCTCTTCTACATTGAGGCTGGCTTTCCCTTTTAAAGGGAATTTTTATTACATATACAAAGTGCCCAGCAAGAATTTACTTGGACGATACCATCACTGACTCAATTAAAATCCTGAGAGGTGTTAGACAGGGCGACCCAAAATCCCCAAAGCTATTCAACACACTCATAGAAATGACTTGTTCGCCTTGTTGGCGCAATTCAAAAGGAGTAAGTTTGGACAACTCAAAAATAGTGTAAAAGTTGCCAAAACAAAATTCATTTTAGTTATCCGCACTTAAAAATGCTGAAAAAGCTCAAAAAGTTCCGTCAACTAATCAACTTTGTTGGCATTACTTAAAAAGTTGATGTAAGTCGTTGCGTCAACTTTTTAAGTAATGCCAACTTCTGAATTCAAGTTCAGGGAACTTAGAAAAATAAACAAGGTTCAAAGAACCAATTAGTTGAGTTATTGTAACTCAACATGTAAGTTGATGTAACTCGTTCATATTAAGTTACTGGTACTTATTGTTTTGAGTTATTCCAATTTGGTACTGATCCACAGCCTCATCCCCCCACTTTTCTCAAAAAAAGTTACATAATGTTTATGTACAAAATATTTCTTGCAGATTAATTCATTTCGCAAAAATATCGTCAAATTTGAATTACGTTCTGGTATACCAGAACGAAATTACAACACATTGTCTATGGAGCAGTGTAATACACATAATCATGCATAACTCGCAAGCGCAATATCGGAATCAACTGAAATCTTTGGGACTAAGTATTTTTCGTGGATATACTGAAAATGTCATAAAAAAAAGGATGCTAGGATCACAAAATACTCATTTAAGAGGGGTTAGTTACCTGAATCTTTGTACCTACCAACATTTCCGTAAAGTAAAACCGAACCTGTCAGGGTACTTATAACAACTGTCAAAAACACAAATATCCTCCGGGAACGACATTTCATCATGAGTGGAATCTGTCTCTCTTCTTTCCCTGACTCTGGTGCAAATGCAGTCGATGATTTTGCTGTATGTAGAATAAAAAGAAAGAATATTATTTTGTTCACAAGTATCAAGATTTTATTCGCTATTTGTCAGAAGTATAGCATCCCAGCAAACACAAACATGTTCTTAAAACGTTTATTCAAAACGTTTTACATTAAATGTTGGGTTGTAATTATAAAGATCATGAATACTGTATAACGTTATTGTAAAATGTTTTGTCAACAGTTAAATAAAATTCTTTTAGAATGTTTTGAAAGCCAATGCTGCAAGCTCCACGGCCCGGTTTATCACATACCTTAGGCATAAGCAGTCCAGTTTAAAATGGTTTAGGCTATAATCATGATAATATCATAACGTTTTCAGTCTCAATTTGCACTAACGTACCTTTTAGTGAAACGCCGTATAAGCCCTGGCGTATAAGCTCCGTATAGTGTTCTATCTGAAGACAGACAGTATTGATGTATCGGGTTGCATAATTGCTCAGGTTAATGCACATTGTTTCCCGGCATTATTTACCTATAAGATTTTATCCTTCATATACAACAAAACATGCGTCAACATTGTTGTTTACCGTAGTTGGGCAACTGACTGAGTAAACCCGGGAGTAAACTTTCTATTTCTGTTTAGAAGAGCCTGATCTGAACCTATTTACCATGTTTACCCCAAGTCCCGAAAAATAATGTCCTCTTAAGATTTTCGGCGTGCAACATTTTGGTAATTAATTCTAAAGGTGTTAATCTAATGTACACACTCTGCTGTGTTCATTTTGACAGGCAGGGCGCGTTGATAATGGCTGAAAAGGGCATTTATGATTTCAAACCACTTTTTAATCAATTCATTATTTTTGTGATTTTGTTCAATTCTGACCACAAGCAAAATTAAGATATTGGATTTGAATGTTTGCATCAAAAAGATATAAATCGAGACCAAAAAACAAAGGTCATCAGCAGCATTAATATAATGCATGTTTTTGGTAGTTTTCCTCATTTTGTTACCATGTAAGATTATTTATGGGTCTGACTCATAACATAACATAATATAACATATAAACATAACATAATATAACATAACATAACATAACATAACATATTAAAACATAACATACCGTAACATAACATAACATAACATAATTATTAAAACATAACATAACATAACATATATCATAAAAATATAACATAACATAACATAACATAACATAACATAACATAACATAACATAACATAACATAACATAACGTAAAAATAATATGCATGATATAGGAACATTTTCCATGGACCCTCCCCGGGCAGTTTATAAATCAATGTAAAAACTTATCTGAAAAAAACAAAGTTAGCAGTGGTTAGGGACCGTTCATAATTATATTTAAGCCGGGGAGTAGGAGTTTCGTGTAGTCGTGCCCGCTCAAAATTTTCGAATTCCCCCTTGTTCCCATTTAAAACGTAACATTCACCCTCATGGTTCAATAAAAAAATTAGATTCCCCCCTCAAGACCCCCAAATAAATTCGGATGCGCAGTGATCTATAGTGCGCTACGCACAGCCACAAGCCTCAGCACACTTTTCAGGTTGTCGCTGACCACTACGGCCCACATCATTCCATAAACCATTAAACAACAATCAGGGACTTTGCTGCTCAAGAGCACACACCCTAGGTACATTCCACAAATAACCAGGATCAGCTCCCCGAGTTTCGTGCGGGTATACAACATATGGTACAATGAGACAAATTAGCAGCAAGTTCCTTGTCTAGCATGTCTAGGGGGATTTCAAGCTAACTCCATTTTTTCACGAGAGCGTACTAGGCACCATCAGGGTTCGAACTCGCAACCTCTCGCACCATAGTCGAACGCCTTAACGATTGAGCTAACTTGAACTAAAAGCTAAAACTCCGGCTCACTCCCCCTGGCGTAGGCCTATTGAACGATCCATAAAAGTAATGGTAATTTATCTGACTGTGTGGCACAATAATTATGATAATTTATCCAAAAGTGCAATAACATTCACAATTAGGGATTTGCAGTCATTTCCAATTACACCTGACGTGTAGGCCTAGGACATTCAACATCGGCCAATGTCCGAATGGTCATTGGTCATCTGGCCGTAAAAATTAACCAAAAGTGCATTTCACAATTTGGAATTTGCTGTCCTTTTCAATCCAAATTTATCCAAAAGTGCAGTAATTCACAATTAGGGATTTGCAGTCATTTGCAATTACATCTAACGTATATTTTATAGGGAGCAACATCGGTCAACACTGCGTACGTGCATGTCCGAACGGTCCGAATGGTCATTGGTCATCTGGTTGTAAAAATGATCCAAAAGTGCATTTCACAATTTGAAATTTTGCAGTCCTTTCCAAATGTATCCAAAAGTGCAGTAACATTTACAATTAGGGATTTGCAGTCATTTGCAATTACATCTAACGTGTACGTAGGCCCTATTTTATACTAGGGAGCAATATCGGCTAACACTCATCGCAGTCCGAATGATCATTGGTCACCCCCTCCCCCTCTCAGCTCCATGCATTACAGCTACCCCAAACAAAAACAACACCCCAACGGAACAAGCACCAAAACAACAGCGGTTTAATATTAGGCATTAACAGTTGGGGTGGGAGGTGGTATGTAGGCCTATTTTCCCATCATTTTGACCCGGTATGCTCATGGGGTGTAATTACGGGACCTTATACGTGAATTGTTCATGCTAACGTCTTCCCGCTGCGCGCTGATGACCTATATATATGACCTATATATGATACTATAGTCTTAAATAATGAAATTTAGGCCTAGGTGGCCGATCAATGCAGTGGCACTTCCCTGGTTCGATCTACTGAAGCCGAAATTTGCCTTAACCAGACAATGCACTCATAGAAATGACTTGTTCGCCTTGTTGGCGCAATTCAAAAGGAGTAAGTAATTGGACGACTCAAAAATAGTTGCCAAAACAAAATTCATTTTAGTTATCCGAACTTAAAAAATGCTGAAAAAGCTCAAAAAGTTCCGTCAACTAATCAACTTTTTTGGCATTACTTAAAAAGTTGATGTAAGTCGTTGCGTCAACTTTTTAAGTAATGCCAACTTCTGAATTCAAGTTCAGGGAACTTAGAAAAATAAACAAGGTTCAAAGAACCAATTAGTTGAGTTATTGTAACTCAACATGTAAGTTGATGTAACTCGTTCATATTAAGTTACTGGTACTTATTGTTTTGAGTTATCCCAATTTGGTATACTTTGTTACTTAATTCACGTAATTGGATCATTTTCTGCACAATTAGCAGTATTCAAATATTTATTTTTGTAATCAGTGCAAAATTTTGTATACTATAGCACACCTCTAGAAAATTATGCTAACCTAGGCTAGTTTCATTTTCTGAGTTGTAACAACTCAATAAAGTAAGTGCAAATGAGTGCGACCAACATAATTAATGATATCGAGTCAGCGTTACTAAAAATTGTACGCGTTGGCATTACTCGGAAAGTTGACGCAACGACTTACATCAACTTACTGAGTAATGCCAACGAACAATTTCTATGAGTGTGGGGACGAGAACACCGAGTGTCACCTCCGGGCACCACCCCCGGGCACCACCTACTCACCCCGTTTTGAATGTCATGCGACCTGTAAGTTCCACACAGAGGAACAGACTCACAGGCAGACATATAGCGTATTATTATTTAGATATACTTAAATTAAATGAATTTGTACTTCCCAATTCCTTCATGAATTTGAACTTCACATCGATCATGACCTTGAACTTGAACATCTCGAACGAAAGAGTCTTTACCTATTTACGTGACAGCCGACTTCCTCTAGAGAGATGGGATTCAGTGTTCATTCACCCTCCCCCATACTAGTACAGTGCAGTATATACTGGGGTTTAATTGGATGCCTCATCAAACCCCGGCCCCTAACTCAACACAAAATTTGACTACCAAATAGCGCGGCAAAGGGGTAATTTATTTACCAGCTGCAAGGACCGTGGAATTGGCAAAATAGGGGGTATTTAATTTGCACTGTCCTCAAAAGTTGACAATGAAATCAGAAAAATAGGGGGTATTTAATTTGCACTGTCCGCAAATTTGGATAAAGGGGGTAGGCCTACTTGGGAAAATCCGGTAATTTTATGTCAATATGTCATTGAAAAGGGGTATTTGAAATTTTAGTCATTGAAAGAGGGTGTTTGAAATTCTAGTCATTGAAAACCACAAAAAAGGGGTTGTTTTTGGCCAAATTTTGTCCTCGATTTTGCACTAAAAAGGGGGTAAATTTGATGAAAAATCATTGCAAAGGGGGTCTTTGGAAGATTTGGTAACTCTCATGGTTGCCAACTTTTGTGTTGAGTTTGGGGCCCGGGCATCAAACCAACTATTTTAGCTTCCCTTTATGGTCATATACTAGTAACACATTCAAGGTGTTAACAAAAAATAATTCCCGCCACTCCGGTCATCAAGGTCAACACAGCGTGTCAAATTTCAAAGTTGCTCAAATCTGGTTAAAAATCAAATCAAATTATTCCACTCATTTAAAGGATTCGGAAAAAGTATAGTTTGACCTACCTGTGACATACCGTTCTTGAGTTATAATCAAAAAGGTCAAACTTCCCCTTTTCTCTCTTCCTTTTCTCTCTTCCTTTTCTCTCTTTTCCATTCCCCTTCCTTCCTTTGCCTTTTTTTCACTCCCCTCCTTTCTTCTTTTCCAATTACCGAGTTCATATTACTTTATACTCAAACAAGGCTGACCCACCCCTATCTGGGTATCAAACGTGTTTACTAAAAACGCTTGTGAATTAAGGAACATTATTCTTACTAAATGTGAGTTGAAAAGAATCATGTAGCCTTTTCTGAACTCAAATGCTGGTAAACTGATAATTGACATAACCATATTGGATGTATAAAATTTATACACACTTTTGTTTAGGCGAGTAATTATACATGTAGAACAACACATTGTGAATATCCAGCAACCATTTAACCAACATTACTAGGCCTATGCAAGCACTTGTTCAGTGCGTGGACCATGACAAGCCCTCTCTGATTTTACAAATATCCACCAGTCCTAGCATAACTCAAGAACGGTATGTCGCAGGTAGGTCAAACCACAGATCCTCCAGGATCTGTGGTCAAACTATACTTTTTCTGAATCCTTGAAATAAGAGAGGATGATAATTTGGTGTGTTTTTTAACCAGATTTGAACAACTTTGAAATTTGACCACTGTGTTGATCTTTGACCTTGAATATGGTCGGAGTGCCGGGAATTATTTTTGTTAACATTTTGAAAGGACCGTAAAAGGTAGCTACAAATGTTGGTTTGGTGGGGGATGCACATTAAACCCTGGAAAAGGGCTCTATAGGCCTACTCGGATTTTACACAGTAGGCCTACAACTTTAGAGAAAATGGTTCTATGGGAAATTGCAAGAACCCTAAAATATCTCAATTAGATATTGCTTTAACAACGTTATTGAGTATTTTGTAGATGTATATAGTAGATGGTTCTCAGCATTTACATAACCCTTCTCCTCGTGTCTACATGTAAAATGGTTTTTTTTTCTGGCCTTTTTGTTGAACTTTTTTTTATTTATTCTTATTTACTTCTTCGTAAGACCATTTAAAGCCATGCCATGATGCACGATTTCCATCAAACTTAAAGTGGAAGAAATTCCACTGGCCATTCTGATTTTGGTCGTTTAACGTGGGGTTCTGAAGACGACAATGTGAATGTCAAAATTGCTGCTGATCTGACAAACATAACGAATTTGGCTGATTCCATAATAGGCCCAATTTTAAATTTGATGGGACATGTGATGACCCCCCCCATTTTTTTAACCTTCGGCTACATGACCCTCTTTTTCTAGAATTTTATCATCAAAATGCCATAAAATAACGGCGGAAACTTTAATATTAAATTTCAGCAGGGTTCAGTTTTTGCCGGCAAAAACTGGCAAAAACCAAGTGGTTAAAACCGCGGTTTTCCACCTGCGGCAAACCTGCGAACCCTGAATTTCAGCAATGCCAAATTTGGAACAAAAAATATAATTTTGCTCAATTTTTAGGAAATTTTGTACGCGAAGACCCCTGTTTTCAAAATTTTTACCAATGATCCCTTTTAACACGAACCCCTTTTTCATTTTGTTATACCCAATGACCCCCGGGCAATGACCCCTCTTTTGTACCGATATGCCCCTACTTCCCGACGCCGGTATAGCACCGCACAATGAGCCTGCATCCCGGGGCCTGAAAGTTGATTGAGTAACCCCTCTCCCCCGGGGTCACACGGGGGTCCACACAATAACAATAATAACAGTTAAAGGAGTATTTCGTGATCCTAGCATCCTCTTTTTATGAAATTTTTCAGTACATATCCACGAAAAAAGCCTATTCCCAAAATATCAGTTGATTCCGATTTTGCGTTTGTGAGTTATGCATGATTAGGGACCGTTCATTATTTCTACCGGAGGGGGGGGGGGGCTGGGAGCAGACAGAAAGTCACTGCCAAAAACTATATCCCCCCCCCTTCTCCGATAATAAAAACCATATGCCCCCCCCTCCGAGCTACATGAAAATCATATGACCCCCCCCCCACCTGACGTATGCACACGCGCAATAACGCGCAATAGATGCGAGCATGGATCAGCTGCCTCAACACTTCACGTCACTGCCACATATCAGGCTGACAAATTATGCCTTTACTGTTTTTGCCACCTGGCTATCAGTATACCAATTTTTCACAAAAAGCACCTAAATTTACCCTACAAATGTAGTTGCAGTAATTGGGCACTTTTCTCCAAATATTGGTCTTTACTGAATAGCCACCCATCAATATAGGCCTACCAAAATCGATGAAAAGGACCTCAAAACGTGGCACATCCTCATATACCTTCAACTAGATAGAACCCCACAGGGTATTTTAACTTGTTTTATTTATTTTTCTAAAATATTATTTATTTCACATGCATGTACACAGTTTTTGGTTAAAAATGCCACCCTGTGCTCCAGCTACTACATGTACATCCATACCACAGGTCCCTGAACAAACCACAGTAATATTATCCATACGACTACAGTTTTTTTACACCAAGAACAATCTTTCAAGTGGCAGGTTTGGAAACTTGGGGTCAAAATTATTATAATTCATTAGTTTTATGTAAAATGGCTGTAAAACAAATTTATTTCATTTTTTAAGTTGTAATTTAATTCAATCATACAGAATATAAAAAATCAAATGAGTTTAATAAACTATCAAGCTGATTTATTAATTTTCAAAAGTATGTATCAACTTCTCATACATGTTGATACTGGGTGCAGTACATAGCCCCCTTTGGTGTAAAATTAATGAATTGCAAAATCTTCTTCATCAGTATATTAAAATGAATAAAAAGTAGTTTGTGACATATTACCATAAATCAGTGATGTACAGGGGCGTAGATTTCTTTTTGACATTGGGGGATGGGGTTGGAAAAAAATCTTGAAGTATAGTGAATCCAGCACCTTTTTGGCGACAAAATAAGTTTATGGTACAAATGCGCGGGAAGCGCGCGAAATTTTTTGATATTTTGAAGCTAAACTGATGAAATATGGTGCAAGAGTAGAATAAATGCGCGCGAAGCGCACGGAAATTTGCACTTTTGGGGCTAAAATGGGCAAATAAGTGGTCAGAAACCTATATTCAGCAACATTGGGGGGATGATTGTATGGAGCATCCCCCTGGCAAAATATTGGGGGGGGGGGGATCTACGCCTATGGTGATGTATCGATCGGACTCGAGTCCACTTTTTGCCGGACTTGGACACAAACAGACTCGGCTCTGCTCAAACTTGGACACAGGTCCAATTAGATCCATGTAAAATGTGAAATGATTATCTAAAAATGTCAAAATAGATCTCAAATTTGATTCAAAATTTGTTGTCATAATATCCACAAATCCACAAAATTATTTAGATTTATCTGTCACTTCCCAGAATCAATACTGTTCTCGTTTTAATTGATAATTAATATTTTGACTTTGTATTGTACATTTGGCAAATTAAAAGCAAAATCTAGAATTTTCTCCCTTTTTTGGAATGTTTTACCCAATGACCCATTTTTTCAAAATGTTATAATAAATTAGGCCTACTTACTTTTGGTGCAAATTTATGTCAATTCACACCTGAGACGAATTTGTCTCAAGATTCAGACCGTGTCAGGTGAAAAACAGGTTGAGGCCCGACTTATGTCCGGACTATAAAAAAAAAAGGACCAAAGTGTCGGCCGACATGCAAAGTGCAAATCTAATGGTCAGGGGTCATGGGGCAATGTTCCAGATGGGGTCCAGGGGCGAAGCCCCCTGGAAGCTCAGGATTTTTGAGATGCAAAACTGACCCCCTTTCAATAACTAAAAACCATCTGACCCCCCCCATGTATTCTCCCGGCCCCCCCTCCGGTGGAAATAATGAACGGTCCCTTATGTGTATCTACTGCTCCATAGACAATACGTTGTAATTTCGTTCTGGTGCACCAGAACGAAATTCAAATTTCACGATATCTTTGCAAAACAAATTAATCTGCAAGAAATATTTTGTACATAAACATTATGTAGCCAGAGGTTTCCAGTGATATAAAAATCTCAACTTTTTTGAGAAAAGTGGGGGATGAGGCTGTGGATCACGAAATGCCCCTTTAACAGCACAACAAAACATTGAACAACTGCACCCATGATTAAGGTCAAGGACTACATGTAGTAAATTTACGTCACAAAGCCCCATTTGAAACTCAATTGACGAAATATTATTGTTGCAGGATACGAGAACATAGGGATTTGTAATATACGAACAAATTATGGACTCGCCATATGCCCCCGTGAGATTAACCCAAAAGTGCATGAAAATATTGAAGACACATTCAGTGATTCTAAACTTTATTATTATTTGACAGTTTTTCACCAATTTTTTTCTTTTAAGGCGATTTAATACCCCGATTTTCATCAGTACCCATCTTCTTTTTTTGTTGCAAATTTATAAAGTATATAAATATGTTCATCATCTCATGTCCTGAACTTATAAAATATCTCTACATAAAAAGTGGTTTTAAACCATTTTAGAAAATCATTTTAGCCCTATATATTTTTTTGTTTACTGTATCCTGGTAACTGAGATGTGTGTTTCATAACAAACCATAATTTATTCTATTGAACATGTCCAAGTAGAATACATGAATAGAATACATTAAATCCTTTGTTATACTATCTATAGAAATATACTCACTGATTATAACACTGAATAAATTAAATAGGCCTAAATAATCTCTTCCACATAGACAATTTAATACCACACCATGTATGTATCTTCTATAATATGTTGTTAGGAAAAGAGATTAAAAAAGGCTATAAGGTCATCAAAGGTCAGGTTATAGGTCAATTGGTTCAGGTCAAATTCAGGCATCAATTTTGAATACATGTGATAGTCTGTGATATCATACATGTCATAATGAGGCATCAATTTTGATATTTTGTCTGTTACTGGATATATAATGGAAATGTGTGAGGTGGATATACTAAAATACCTTGGGATGTAAATGGTGAGTACAATTAAGATTGCCTAGTTGAGTTGGATTGGGCAAATAAATAAAAAATAGTTACCAAAATCACAAAAATGAAGCTTACGGAAAACTACCTAATATGGTGGTATAGGTGACAAAAATACAATCTTTTTCAACATTGCTGTAGTGTGGTTGTGGTAACCTGTTACCTATGGCTTAATTAAGTTTCAGTGACATAGTGTTGCAAGTTCAAAATACAAAATATAGCTCGACATTGAAAATAGAAGCATTTTAACCGGTTCGTTTTTTGATAGTTGTGGAGCACCAAGTTCATGAAGTCATAAAAGAAATCAGGGACCACTTATTCCCATTTTACATATCAACATTATTTCCCTAATGTGTTAGCAACACATATCCAAAATTTTAACAAAATCCGTTGATAGTAAGCTTTCCAAAATGAAGTGAATTTAAATCATCAGTGATGTACCTCCTTTTGGCTTCTATCTTCAAAAGCATGTAAGCTACATTGATACCGATGCCACCAATAAAACGAGAAGATTTGCCCCTTCATTTTGCATACCACTTTGTCCAATTTTTTTTGTAATTTCTTCACAAAATGCAAAAAAAAAAAAAAAAAAATCAATGGGTGTAGTACCCCCTTAAGCTTAAAGGCCCGTTCAGTGATTTGCTCAATCGGACAATCTTAAAAATCATCCAAATTCAGATTTTGGTACCGGTACCTTTGTCAGATGTGCTATAGGCCTATAACATTAGCATGCTTTGGGTGACAAAATAGGGCATTTACATGAATCTGTAATTTACTGACAGTATACATACATAAATAATTAGCTATAGGCCTACATGTAAATGAATGTAGTTTTAACTTCGTCAATACTGCTGTGTCCTTTGTTTTCCTGCCAAATTTTTCCCTGAATTTTTCATTTCTAAAATACAAAATGACAATTTGAATGACTTATCCTTCACTTTTAAGTAATTTATAAACTATTTTATTTTTTATACACTTTCGGTGGGATCACTGAATCAGTGAATGGGACTTTGACCACGGCATAAAAAAAACCTGTCTAACCCTTTACAACATAATCGTGATTATTTATTTTTATTTTTATTTAACATATTCAGTAATCCCAGTGCAAGTGTAAAAAATAAAAATTGTTCATTTTTATAAAATGCTCAAAATTGAAGGATATGTTTGAAATGAAAAATTCCCGGGGAAAAATTCGGCAAAAACGAAGAAAACATCATTTGTCTTAAATACACGGCTTTCGGCTGAACCAGCAGGCTATATTAGCACATCTATGACAAAGGTAACAAAATCTGAATTTTGATGATTTTTACGATCGTCCAGATGAGCAAATCACTAAATCACAGGCCTTTATTTTTGCAGCTTAGATTTGAACCATTGGTCAAAATTCATCAAATAAAAAAATTATTAAATAAGACCAAATTAATATGGACATTGAGGCTTGATGAAGTTTATAATATGCCTATAACAAGAGCAGTCAAGATCCGTAAGTTTTGCATGGGTTTTTGTTCAAACAAAGTTATGAAAATTGCCCAAGGTCCCATCCAGTCATTGAATGACACGTTTATGATATGATATAGAAAAAAGAAAGGAATAAATGTGAATATACCGTAAAACCTCGTCTACAAGCATAGAGTGCTTTTGATGAAAGCTAAATTAATCCAGACGCCATCCATCGACAAAATTATAATACTATGGAGTTTGAGCAAATTAATTACCGATACAAGCATATATACAAACAAGTGCTATTGTAAGACCAATCTTTTCTATATTGGCATATTTACGGCTGTCTCGTATTAATTTAGCTTTCATCAAAAACACTCTATCGGGAGGGGCACTTAACACAAATGACCATACGGGTATACTCCCCCAGAAAGACCCCCCTTTTTGGATTTCGCAGCTCCGAAAGACCCCCTATATTAGCTTATATTTGACCAAAATACCGAGCTCCGAAAGACCCTTGATTTTGATAGTTTCATATCTAAAAGGTATTTTCAGGCGATTTTCAACCAGAAAGCCAAAGAAAGACCCTTGATTTTGACTGTTCGCAGCTCCAAAAGATTTTTTGGCGGGCCGAGAGAGGGGGGGCAAGCGATTTTTGGCGGGCGGAGAGGGGGGGCAAGCGATTTTGGCGAGCCGTTTGAAATTGTACCCCCAGGACTCATAATTATTGCACAGCCCCTAATCACTTTTAAGTGAATGAAATTGAAAATACAAAAAATTGCAAAACAGAACTATCCTGCCTGAACAATGTTTTTATTTCACTCACCATTTGGTAACGTCATGGTGCTCCTTTTAGTCTAGTCGAAATCAACACAAAACTCCTCTATCAGTCCTGATTTTCACAACTCCTGATTCAGGACTCCTGATGAACTGTAGGCATATTGCGCGGACGGATTGTACACTGTATGTGACTCGCACATGTGATATAAAAAAAAAAAGCAAATCGGCGTTTGCTTGCAAGTAAAACAACCATGCAGCACGAAAATGCTGACTATTTGGGTCGACATTATATCGACAGGGATATGTGAAAACCTAAAATTAATATTGGCACCCCTGGCTTTATCCGCAGTATGAATTCGGTAATTCCAAGGCACAGCGCATGAGCAATAAGCGTCTTCCCATGTTTAGCCCCAGTAGCCCTATAGTCCTATTGGTTTTATTGAAGAAAAAAGAAAAACAAAATATGAACTGAATTAAAAATATTCAGAAATAAAAACAAATTACATAAAGGATTCATGCAGCGATGTAATTTCGAGTGCTGCTAGATCCCGGTAAAGGTATGCCTCTAGATAGAGGCCAAAGGGCCTAGTTGATTGTAACAGGGATCCAGCAAACAAGTTTTTATAAAGTAGGCCTACATAGAATGATATACTTCTAATATTATGAATTAAAAAACAAATGTTAACATTTGAATATATAGGCCTATACCGTATAAGCCTTTATTCCTTAGTGTCATAAATGTCTAAATGACGTATCCTTCGCTTTTGCTTTTAGGAAATTTGTATAATTATAATTTACACAAATTATTTTGAATTTTCTTTTTTGCACTTTCGCTGGGATTACTGATAACCATGTTAACTGAGGAATGTATAGAGCTAAATGCATCACTTTTACCATATTTACAATCATGTGGCGTAGATTTCTTTTTGACATTGGGGGGGGGGGTGTAGGGTTGGAAATTTTTTTCTTGAAGTATAGTGAGTCCGGCATCTTTTGGCGACAGAAAAGGTTCATAGTGCCAAAATTAGCACTTTTGGAGCTAAAATGGCCAAATAGGAGGTTGATTTGGTCAGAACCCCGCATAAAGGCGTCAACATTGGGGATGATTGTATGGGCACCCCCAGGGCACCCCCTGGCAAAATATTGGGGATTTATCCCCCATCCCGGGAATTATACGCCTATGTTACAATAATTTTAATTGGGGGATGACGAGTCTCTTCGCATCTTTGGAACTAAATCGGTATCACTATAAACTATTTTTCTCTTGATTTATAGAGTGATAACAGAGATGGTAAAATGAAGACATTTTTCATTTTTTAAAACGGGGAAAAATAATTGAAAAAATAAATTGTAGGCACCAGACTCATTGACAAGAATGAATAAATGAATAGAAACGCAGACCTGAAACAGGAAAAAAAAGCTGAAAATGCTCAAAAAACGCTGAAAAACAGCGTAAAATGGCTCAAATTGGGTTGAAAATAAAAGAAAACACGTAAATTTCAGGAATAAAAAAGAGGAAATCAGCTGAAAAGAGGAAAAGTTTCAGGTCTGGAAACGTATTCTATATTATGTCCCCTTCATGCAATTTTCTTATTTTGAAGCCGGTGTTCTTTTGAAAAAAACTATGATAGAAATACGGTTTATTTAAATAATAAATAATAAATTTCGGAATTTATATAGCGCTTTTTCCAGAGGATTCAGAGCGCTGTAATTTCGCTGCGTGGTGAATCATCACAATCAGATCGCATCAACTAGGCTAGTTGCAGCCGAACCCGGCGCAAACCTATCCGCACTTAGATTGTAACATCCACCCATTTTCTGCAGCTCCCCAAATTCCATTGGGTGAAGGAAGTTTTTGATAACGAAAGAACTAATCACCGATTTTGAAAGCAGGAGGAAACCGGAGATCCCGGAGAAAACCTGCGAGAGCGAGCATGGATCGGGAATTCGGGATAAACCAAATGCACATGAGTCATTGGGCCGCGCCGCGGGCTTGAACCCGGGACCTCAGTGGTGCAAAGCGAGGGAACTACCGCTGCGCTAACTCGCCCTCCCTCATTTTTCATTTCATCCATGTGTTTTCCTGAGAAGCTGTAAATAATGTAATTTAAACATGGCGTACTTTTACTGTATTTTGATCATTTAACGTTAAGGGCTCGGATAGCAACGTTTGCACAGTATTTTGTGGGACATGAGAGCACATCAGACATATCATTGCATTCTGAATACGAGGACTGTCCTTCTGATATCAAATAATTTCGATTTTTTTGTTTAATTATACATATACAAATTTTATGGCAAATTATTAAATAGTAGATATTTTTTTATATTTTAATAACAGTCATCGAAGTAAACTTTATAAATGTAACTTCAAGTGCATGTATAGCTGGGATGAAAAGCCGACCATTAGGCCCTAATTGAAAATTTTGACCTTTCACATTGAAGATATTCGGGACCTTTTTTTGTTGTTGATGTTTTTGGGAATAATCTATATCTTCAATACAAAAGGTCACAATTTTCATGATGGACGGCTTTTCATCTCAGCTACATACACTTTAAGTAGGCCATACATCATTAGATTTATACAATTTACTTCGTGACTGTTAAATTTCAAAAATATCAATTTTTAATCATTTGCCATAAAATGTGTATTATAATTTATATCGCGAATTAAAAAACAAAATTATTTGGTATACTACAGAATACCCACCTCACCTCCCAACACAGCGTTAGGGTTAGGGTTAGGCACCCTGAGCGGGGTATTCGGTAGTTACTCCAATTATTTGATATCAGGACATTCCTCGTTTTCAAAATGCAATTTGATATCTGATGTACTCTATAGCTCTCTGGGCCCGCCGATTGCTCGTTTATTCTTGAATATTTTGACTGGTTGTAAATCAGGTTGTCAAAACATCTTTACCCGGGGAAGGGGCGAATCAAACATTTTTGGTGGATATGTTCCCCCGGAATTTTGAGGTGGTGGGTCTTTGGGAGCTGACGGCGTACCGGTAAAATGGGTCTTTTTGAACTGCGAACAGGTTTGCGAACAAGTAAAATGGGGACTTTTGGAGCTGCGAACAGTCCAAATCAAGGATCTTGATTTTTGGTTGAAAATCGCCAGAAATGAGTAATGAGCAATTTGTGTGTCTTTTAGAGCTGAATGATCAAAATCAAGGGCCTTTCGGAGCTCTATTTTGGTCAAATATAGGGGGTCTTCGGAGTTGCGAAATCCAAAAAGGGGGTCATTCCGGGGGAGCCCTATCCCCCAGTCGGTGTCAGATGCAATAAAATTTAGGAGGGGGGTCGTCTGGGGATGAGCATATTTTGTTCCCGTTTTTAGCCCCAAAATGAAGGCGTGTTTGCTATTTGATAGACCAATCCGCAATTTCGGCAATTTTGGGTCCAAAACATGGGGTTTTATCATGCTATAGAGGAACATGCATAAGTGCACTTGTTGCTTCAATCTTTCTTTAATTTTGATTTTTAGGGGGGTGCCCTTAACAGAACTTGAACAGAATTAAATTTCTCCAATAGTTTATCACAAATCTTCTATAATCCATAAAGGGAAATGGGGAAAGAGACAAGACAAGAAAGAACTGAGATAGAGGCTCTGCATGCTTTTATCGATTGGCTCCAAACAAAGGATTTGAACCGGTGTCCTTCAACGTAAATAATCATGGCGCAGTGCAGTCCATTCAATCAAATATTGTCATCAACCATTTTGATCGTAGTGTGGCGAGATGAACTGTCGCGGTAGATTGAAATCATGCTTTTGTTGAATGCATTTGAGAAGTCCGCCATATTTACGGCATGATACGTCATATGCACAACCTCTATAGAAGAGAGAGCAAAAGCAGCGCAAAACGGGGAGAAAAAAACAACAACACAAGACCGAACATTCTTAAGGTGAAACAATATTGCATTCAGTTTTTATTTATCTACAGCTTCCACCTAGTAACATTTTATACAAAGTTCATCATAATTTACAAAATGGAAAAAAGTTCACAATAATTGAACTTACAATATTATAATTACATTTTTATTTACATGATTCTACAGAACCCACCATACACATCCAAACTCTCTATGTGGTTCCAAATCCATGTTTGAGATGTACAGTATTCTACCTAAGTACCTCTGGAGTACCTCTCTCTGACATCCCTAGTGTACAAGGTAAAGGCCAGTGTTACCTATGATGTCACATGCCCATACTTATAGTGCCTCTATTGTTTCACAAGACAAAATGTACACTGTATGGTATATACACCTGCATATCACATCGTTATGAATACGGCAGACGGCCGAATCCGGATTCGGCTTTTGGTAAATTCATTTTACACATGCATTACATTTGAATTCGAGAACAAGGGATCGATGCTATACCTATAGAGGGCAGCATATCGATTTTTTAACGGTTGCCGTTGGTGACCGTACTGTGATGCACCGTCAACTAACCCTGTATGCCGCCCTCTTTTGATTACTTATTATGCTGTTATCATCTGGTCTCCATTAAAAAATTGATATGCTGCCCTCTATCATGTACATCATTGATCCCTTGTTCTGTAATTCAAATGTAATGCATTCGTAAAATAAATTTACCAAAAGACAAATCCGGATTCGGCCGTCTGCCGTATTCATAACGACATAATATCCTTCTAAACCCAATTTACAAAACCTTTGAATTTTTTCCACTCTAAAATAAGCTTGATTCTTCCCAACCTTTTTTTTTGCATCACTGATTATTTTGCTGCAATTAGAAAATGCTACAACAAAATTGCCACTGTATAAACGAGTTAAGAAATGCATGACATCCGACTCTATGCTGGCTTCTGGGTAGACTTTATAATCTTGTATGTAGCTGGGATGAAAAGCTGTCCATCATTTGAAAATCTTGACCTTCTGTATTGTAGATATACACAAGGTTTCCCAAAAGACCTAAAATGTTCAGGTCTTTTTGGAAACTTCATGTAAATATATCTTCAATACGAAAGGTCAAAATTTTCATATGATAATGGCCGGCTTTTTCTCCCAGTACATTTATAAAATTTACTTGGAGGACTGTTAAATGTACAAAATGTCAATTTTGATAATTTGCCATAAAATTTGTATCATATCACAAATTTAAGAAAAGAAAATCAAAATCAAATCTACGGACATTCCTCATATTCAAAATGCAATTTGGCGTGCCTGATGTGGTCTTGTCCCACAAAAATACTGTGCAAAGGTTGGTTACAGAGGCCTTAACTGTATCAAAAAACCAAAAAACAAATTGTACGTTGTTATGTTCATGATTCCATGTCCATTGGTAAATTAGTGTAAACGAAAAATCCGAGCCAAAGTAACAGCATAACATATACCGTATTGTCAAACAACCTTTTGTTTTATGTAGACCAGTCTTGCTATTAGTCAAGATATGAAACTCACTGAAACACGATCTACACATGATACATTCTTGTTACAGTATGCCTCAAGACGAAGATAATTGCTGCATCCCTACTCCCAGTGGAACACAATATAATTCAAGGCCGTAGCAAGCGGGGCAGCCGGGGATACCATGGCCGCCCCACTTTTTGAGAAATTTGTTATGGTTTTCTTTATATCTTTATTTCAAGTTGGTGATATATATATTTGTATTTTGGCCGCCCCACATTTTACAACCTTGCTACGGCCCTGATATAATTACAATGAGTTCTGTGAGACTATGAATCGCAATCAAGATCTACAGTTAGCAAACAATTTATATATACACGGATAGCACTAGCCTCTGAAACTTGGGGGTTCAGACTCTTTACCAAATAGGATGTTAAATTTGGGGATCAAATTGATCAAAATTGAGTCTTACACCATCAAATTAAATACACCTAGGTTAATGCCAACCCCCTATGGATGTGTCTACACCAGGCACAAAAAGAAACTCGTCAGTTATATTCATCTTGCTGTTCAATACCTTGATAATTTTGGATTATTCTGAAATATACATTATGTTAATTGGACTTTTCTTTCTCATTTGACACCCTGTTCGTGAATATTGAGCAAGAATTGCCCAAGATATGCGCCTCAAACTCTCAAACCCCAAAATGAAAAGTTGCAATTTTAACGATTCAATTGTGCCTGTTACACTGTGTGCTTTATTGATTGGCCCGTGGTGCTTGTGTGCATTACAACGATGCGTTCCCAAAAACTTCCCATTGAAAATCGTTGAAAATGCAACTTTTGATTTTGGGGTTTGAGGCTTTGGAGGCGCATATCTTGGTCAATTCTTGTTCGTTTTTCACGAATAGGGTGTCAAATGAGAAAGCAAAGTCCAATTAACAAAAGTTTATTGAACAGCAAGGATGAATATAAATGACGAGTTTCTTTTTGTGCCTTGTGTATAATGAGTGAGCAGGGTGCAATTTTCCCGATCAAGTGAAAAAAGCGACACTCGAAAAAACTGCTTTCAGCATGACAACCATAGTATACATTTGCTCGATAACCAAAGATCTAAATTGGGAGCAATTACCGAATAGGGTGCAACTCTACAAGTCATATTACATGACTGCCCTACCCAACCCTAAAATCCGTAAATAGGACTGGACTCAAGTCTAGCAAGTTGTATCCTATTCGGCAATTGTAACCTTAACTGTTTTGAGACATATTACAAAGTTTTTACAACATCCAGCCAAAATGTACATTATTTCAAACAGTCTGGATTTGTAATAGGGTGTTCACACAAATCACATCACTGCCACGGTGCCACCCTGTAGACATATAACAGACATTTGTTAGCTCTAGACTCTACGAAGAGTTGTATGTGGAATTTCAAAGCATAGAATTGCACAAGTTTGCATCGGGTTAATAACATGTCTTTTAATTAGAACGCTGCCATTATTCACTTAAAAGACAATGACATCAGGCAACAAGATCCTTTGTCTCAAAGCACTTTTGATTTTGCAAAATTAGGTCTGTTCTTTTAACCATTGTCATACCAGCTACCGAGTGCTTTTTAAGCTTTATTTATTTATTTATTTATTTATTTATTTATTTATAACATTCGGCCGAAGCCAGGCTAAACCCAATAGTGCTCAGAGGCTACTAAATTTAAGGGATGCCTCCAGATATGACGGGACAGGAATATGGGAAGAGGTCCGATTTTAGAAGCAGGAGGAAAACCGGAGCACCCGGGGAAAAACCTGCGAGGACGAGCATGGATCGGCACCGCGGGGAATTGAACCCGGGCCACAGTGGTGAGAAGCGAGTGAGGAGACCACTACACTAACTCACCCTCCCTCCCTTTATGTAGAAATATACTTGCTGCACAGCCACTTAACAAATGCTGCGATTTCTTTTTTCAAAATTAATCATTAATTGTATTGGGAATTATAAAAAATAAAAATACTAGATATATATACAGAATGTGGGATATTTCCACATATGCATGTGAGCTTCGAGACGAAGAATTCATTTTTCTTGGCCCGAGCCGTGGTCATCCAAACATGAACACTTGAATTGGGCTATTACATTTAAAATTTAGATTTAGCTAAAGTCTTCCACAGAGGGAGTATAAGTTTTGAATAGAATAAAATAGACAATTGGGTAACTTCCATCTGAAATACTCACTCCAGTTGTGGAAGATATAGGTAAAGGCATAATAAAGGGGGAGTATGGGCAGCCCTCGAATTAAGGATCTGAAGGGGCACAGCAACTTTTTTAGGGCAAGTTGATAATTGCCTTAGATTTTCACTGAAAAGGCAAGGCAGCACAGCAGTTTGTAATATTTTAAGAGGGCATCATGGCAACTGTTGAAAATTTGAGAAGGGCACCAAGGCAATTTCTCAAACATGAAGAAGACACACACAAACATAGATAGATTATTTTATAATGAAGGGGCAGGTCTGGGGCAACGACAGCAACTTCATTAGAGGGCACAGCAAGTGACTGTCTTGGGTAGAGGACATATTTTCAGGGCATAATACGGCAGTGGGGTGGGCACCCACGGCAAAATGCCATGGGTGCCGTGGGTTAATTCGAGGGCTGAGTATGGGTTTCAAAATGACTAACCCTGACCAATTACATTTGAAAAACATACTCCCTCTATGGAAGATATTTCCTTTTGAACTCTTCCACAGGGGTAAGTGTGGCTTTTACATGGAATAGCCCATTCTCCATGTTTGTGACAACAATTCTGTCTGTTCTTTTAATGTAATTACAGCAAAACTTTGGAATAAAGTACACCGCCCAAAAGCTGCGCTTTATTCCGTGATGATACACTGTTCTCAAAATAATCATGCATGACGGGAGTGGCGTACAAGATTCTAGAATTACGTCATGATTGAATATATAATGGATAACACTGTGTATACTTTCAGTCAGTGATTTGTTCAATTAGTTGATAATTAAATCTGGTCAACTAGAAAAACTCACTTTTTGATTAGATGGAATCACTGATGTTGTCATTTTGGACCGTGAACCCCGTTGGTTTGAATGGGGAGGCGTTCGAGTTAATCTGTCACATGGTTGGGATCGGGTCATCAAGCAACTTCCTTATGGATTGACCTCGGATGAACCTAAATCATCCACCCGACCCAGCTGAAGGCCAAAGGTTTTGGCCGCAACATCGGTAATTCCATCTGACCAAAAATGATTTTTTTTGATTGACCAGATTTAATGATCAAATAATTATATCATGGATACATCATAAGAGTTCACACCTCCTTTCTATTGCCGAGTCACACCCTACTGTTCATAATAAAATACACAATAGAATAGACACGTTAGATTTCAGCTTGTTACATCAAATCAAGCTTCATGTTCCAATGCATACAAAACTGCAATTTTGCAGCAAAATCTACCAATGCTTTGTTTGTGGATCGCCTGTTGGTTGCCCTTTTTGTGGAAGATAGCATGATTTTGTCAAGTGATGGCGCACTATGGGTGTCCCAGAGAGTGATGGATAGGCGATACATTGCTCATCACGCAAAGTAAATGAATAGAATTTTGCGAGCAAAACCATATTTTCGAGTGGCTGGGACCCTATCCAAACAATTTATTTTCCACTGCCTACATCTGATAGATGCAATGTGCTATTCCAGTTGAAATCCATACACCCCTGTGGAAGACATGACCTTAAATCTCCCAAACAAGGGGTATAGCTTTCAAATAGAGTCACCCATCCAGGTAACTCCGTTTGAAATTCACATTCTCTGTGTGGAAGATTAAGGATATGTCTTCCATAGGGGGTGCATGGATTTCAACTGGGGTTAGCCCAATATCACATGTGTACAAATTTACTCCTAGCTCTATTGAGTATTGTTTTATGACATCGTCATTTAGTTGCAAATTTAAGAGGATCAAATACATTGAAAATCAAACCGAAATTAGAGGAATAATTTCTTGTATTTTTTCCTTCACTACGAAATAGAAACTTACTACCATATATCTCGATATTTTGGTAAAAACACCCTCACTTGCCATGATGGCGCCACATTTTTGTGCACTTAGACAAGATATACCCAGTGTACAACTTTAAGTTTAAGTGTAGCCACAGAAGATAGATTAGTAGCGTGATGTTTGGATTTTCTCTTATCATCAATACAAGTACATGCTCAGCATGTAGATACTTTATTAATACTTGTCTCGGTCCCAGCAGGTTTGTGTTCCTCTGTCACTAAACAAACCATCTGGCGACAACCCGTGAAATGACAATCGCTGATTGGTTAATGAATTTACAAATAAAACTGTTTTCAATTGGCTATAGGGCGTGACGTCTGTAAGTGACAATAAACATCATAGGCCCTCCACTATTTGTAGATACCGCTAACGAACAATGTACGCTAGCTTTAGCAGCCACTGAGTCTGATATCGCCTTTCATGTACGCAACTTGCAGAGCGTACTCGTATACATTGTGTGGATTTATGTAACCGCATAGCTGTCCATCAACCACTGCATGCACAATGAAGCCCAGCGTTGATTGACAGCAAAATTTAACGCCAGTATTTAAGGGGTTGATGTTCAGCCAATCAGAAAAGACGTACTATGAGGTTGTCGCCAGACGGTTTGTTTAGTGACAAAGGAGCACAAATAGCCTGGGACCGAGACTACTTTAATACAGGTGTTGCTGAACTCTTCCTTCAGAGTTCATACAATGAACTGAACAGGAGGATGTTGACACTCAAGTGTAGTTTTCAACTGCTTCGCTACGAGTCCAGTTAACATTTTTCCCACACCTGTTCTATCTTAAAGGAGTATTTCGTGATCCTAGCATCCTCTTTTTATGACATTTTTCAGTAGATATCCACGAAAAAAGCTTATTCCCAAAATTTCAGTTGTTTCCGATTTTTGCGTTTTGCGAGTTATGAATGATTATGTGTATTACACTGCTCCATAGACAATGTGTTGTAATTTCGTTCTGGTGCACCAGAACGAAATTCAAATTTCACAATATCTTTGCTAAACGAAATAATCTGCAAGAAATTTTTTGTATATAAACATTATGTAGCCATAGGTTTCCAGTGATATAAAATTCTCAACTTTTTTTGAGAAAAGTGGGGGATGAGGCTGTGGATCACGGAATGCCCTTTTTAAGCAGCAAAGTGTGCAAAACTTTTCCAACACATGTTTTCCTGGATGCAAATATTGCTTTGTTTCAACCTCTTACCAACCAAACTGCCAGCAGAAACACTACTTATGTCCCTGCATGGCAACCCAATATGGCCGACTACACGCAGGCCTATATTATCATGTCTTCATTCTCCTCTTCAAATTCTTTGAGGGTTAGGTCAATTCCACCGAGCAAGCAAAGACATTGTTGATCATCATACCTCGACTTCATTCGCTATGAGAGTTACTGTCGACGGTAATTCGCCATCCTCTGTGGTCACTGTGATTTGAACGGGAGTTGTGTCGGCGTCGGAAGTGGGTGTGTTCTCGATGGAAGTCAGGTTGTCCGCTACGATTCCTTCCTCTCCATCCTCTGTTACTATGGTGATGACTTTTTGCGTTGCTCCTGGTACAACTTCCACCTGTTTTTCAGTTACAAAAATGTAGTAAGAAAGATGAGCTGTTAATCAAGCAATTCTGATTTTAATGATTTTATTTGTTGTTCTTACTTTTTCTTCCTTTTATGGGGACAAAGACATATTTTCAGTTTTGTCTCTTCAGAGACCAAAGACAGACAAACACAAGCCCCTCCCCCCACACATACACTACATATTCCTGCTATCAAACATCCGACATTGCGTAATAACCTTACACCGAAGACATAACTGTCACTATTTGATTGTGGATACACCTGGTCAAACTGCAGCGAACCATGGACCTTTCATATAGCTCTAAGGGGTACATAATGTCAAATGCACTTTTATGCTATCAGCAACCATTGCAGTTATTAAAATAAAGGCAGGACATTGCTCCGCATTGCATCCTTGTTTGATAGAATCAGGAGGTTTTTTTTTTTGGTTTGGCACTGTAAACAAATGCCTACTGAGGCTACAACTGCTAGTATAGGGGATGTCCCAAATATATTGACTCCATTATTTTCAGAAAAATTGTACCAGCAAATTGTACCATGTCACTTGAGTTGGTTTGGTTTAAGGGATTTGGGAAAATAAAGGTTCTCTTCAAGATAATTTTTTAACAATGTTGATCCACACTACAAATTATTTCATACTAGTACATTGCTAAAATTTCATAAACTTAAAGGGCAGGTCTATTGCAAAAACAAGTTTATCTCTATTCGAAGAGAATAAGAGTCAATGCGAAATGCAAGTTATGCCACAACACTCAAACTCTCCTCCATGTTTTGAACAATTGCTCTGTGTCTCTCCAGCAAAGCAGGTATACCTGGCGGCACAATAGTATCCTCACACATATTATTAACATGCTGTCCAAAACCATCAAAGACAATTGTATTATTTTTGCCGACCTCCCCGGATACACAATAACATGCGGCACTCTTCCACCAAATATCCTGCCTGCTGCTCAAAAACCTGATCTTATCATCATTGACAACCATAAAAAGTCCATTCATATATTCGAGCTAACCGTTCCTCTAGAAACAAACATCAAAAACGCCCACAAGCGAAAATTCTCCAAATACCAAAATTTGCAATCTGATATCATCCAAAAAGGGTTTAAATGTTACCTGAACTGTTTTGAAAGTGGGTCAAGGGGTCTGGTTACAAGTGAGAACATGGGGAGATTGGGTGACACCTTCAAATTTGCAGTGAGCCAAATTCTCCAAGCAATTGGTCCGGGAGATTAGTAAGATCGCGCTAGTCAACAGCTTTACAATCTGGAATGCCCGTAATGAGCCCCATTGGGAGGCGGCTCCTTACCTTAAAATCTAGCCCCCCCCTACCCCTTTGCTTGCTGCTTTGCATCTCTCCCCACATCCTCATTTGCTGCGTTAAAAACATTTTTGGCATTTGTATTTTATAATAGTTGTATTTTTATATTGTGTTTTGTGTTGCCTTTTTTAAGGCCCTCCTGCCTGCTTGATGGCCTGCCAACGCAGGTTTTCAGCGTGTCCTGGGGGTGTTCGTACATTGTTTTGTTACTTTTTTTATGATGTGATTAATAAAGAATGATTGAATAAAAACATAACTCATTTAGAGCAGATTAACATCATATTGCAAGTTTGCACCCGCTTTGTTCCTTACCTGATAATTGGCTTCACTTGTAGATGCCTTAGTCGTGCTAGGTTTGCTAAAGTTGAGTGCTAGTTTCCCTGCTTCAGTCAGAGTAAATGTCTGCCCTGTTTCCATCCCTGATGCTTCCAACCATGATATTGCATCCTGTGTTGCTATGGTGACAAAACAAAAGTTGGCAAATTGGCAAGATTTAAAAAAAATGATATATTGGCCACTCAATATCGATAAAAATCAGTAAATCAATTATCCATACATGATAACAATCTGCTATTAGTTCATCCCTTAATTGTTTCATTCATTGCTGGCATGGAAAGCCTTTCTCCTTGGGACACTGATAGTACGGTATCATCACATTGACCTGGCCTCGCACATAATGCTGAACCATGTTATATTGTGTCCTATCACACGGCTAAAAACCTATAAGATTACGGGAACTTTCTCAAGTGTTTAAGAATGAACCTAATTGTGTACCATGCGATTCATTTACAACTTACTAGGTGATTTGAGCGGTGCTGACGCTTCAGCTAGTGCTGCCAGCTGGGCTAATACTGAGGTAGAGCTACCAGGAGCCGCTTCTATTGTGCTGCCTCCTAATGTGAAAGTATCTACAGAAAAAATATATTAACAATTCAAGAGATTATCATGTTAGAATTCTCATTGTTTATGGTAACAAAAGTATTTTGTCTTGCTTTTTAATTCAAGTGTGTCCTTGCACAATGACAAAGCCTGCTGTCCTAACTTTTGTCTTAAAGGCGATGGCAGGACAACATCAAAACTGCCAAATGCAAGTGAAAACAAGTAAGGCTGGAAATCGCCAGAGTTTTCCATGTCGCGATATCACGGCAAAATTTATCGCAATATCAATCATATCACAATAAATTTTAAGACAATTTCGACAAAACTAATAATGGGATTAAGATTGTGCTTATTATATCGTTATGAATACGGCAGACGGCCGAATCCAGATTCGTCTTTTGGTAAATTTATTTTACGAATGCATTACATTTGAATTAGAGAACAAGGGATCAATGCTGTACATGATAGAGGGCAGCATATCAATTTTTTAACGGAGACCAGATGATAACAGCATAATAAGTAATCAAAAGAGGCGGCATACAGGGTTAGTTGACGGTGCATCACAGTACGGTCACCGACGGCAACCGTTAAAAAATCGATATGCTGCCCTCTATAGGTATAGCATTGATCCCTTGTTCTCGAATTCAAATGTAATGTATGTGTAAAATGAATTTACCAAAAGCCGAATCCGGATTCGGCCGTCTGCCGTATTCATAACGATATGTAGAAAGGCAAAATCTGACTATAAACTTGGCATATACCATGTACTATGGTTCCATACAGGCCAGTTCTGTAATTACCCATTACTATAGTTTTCAGCACCAGCGGTCTGCCAATTTGGCGCAGTTTATGGCATATACGGAAGTGGGGGTCCTGATTGGCTAATTGAATCAGGTCATCATCACATTGGCACCTCATTCGCTAGTCAAACTGCGTAGCAATGCGTGACCTAGTTCTTTTTACCCATGCTGGGATTGGGTTAACTTTAACCAGCACTTACTTTTCCTCCTTGATGTGGCTTTTGCAGCTACAGCAGCCGAGACAAGATTCTGCATGGTGGTGATTGCTGAAGTTGAACTTGCGATCATAGGTGCTGCTGAAGATGTGCTGGCTGCCGATGTGACTCGCACCGTGGTGGCTGGTTCTATTAACACTCGCGTTGAGGTCGCCCTCTCCCCATTCACTGACTGACCCTGAAAAGTTGATGGCATTCATTAGTCATTACAAATTAAATCCAACACTGGTTCAAAGTTGGTTCAGAGAGAAAAGCCCGAATAAATATGCCTGATTCCTGTGAACTTTGACCCCTACAACATGCATGCTACATGTACTTTGTTCATCCGAGTCAGACCTATTCCATTTACAATACGAGTAAGTGCCACAGTGTTAACTGTCAAACTCAGAACATGTGGCAGACTTCAGCAGATAAAATATGACTTCCAACAGAATAATACACCAATTCAAATAAATACAGATATGGAATTATTTATGGCAAGGTCAATATTTTGTTACCTAGATACGTACCTGTGCATTGACTAAAATCTGCACGATATCTTGATTGTTGTTATCTACTGCTATTTCTAATGCAGATTTGTCAAACTAAAACAAAAGGGAGACAAAAATATTATTAATTAATTGAAACAAAAAAGATCGATTTAGGTCATTTCCCCGGTTGGGTATGTATGCTATGATCAAAATTCGAAATGCTTGTATATTCATGCATACATTTTGATCAGGGTTTGATTTAAAGGGGTTTTACATGCACAGATGCATGTAACAATGTAACATTGGTTCTGTGCGTGTAAATTTTGCCTGTACATGCATGGAAATCAGGAATTGTTGATATTGATCCATACTGAAAGAAAAATGTTGAAATCACAACATCAGGGGTCGCGCTAACCTGCGTTTCTGCGCGTACAGCGCATGTTTTTAAGTTTGAGCGCATCTATTCATTTTTGCAAACCAGTTCAGGGGTTTTCATGCGCGCAGAAAAATGAAAACATGTGAAAGAAAAATAAAAGCTTTGATCTCCAATATTTACGATCTGTCCAGAAATTATGTAACATAAAATGCAATAACATAAATGTTTAAGTGAAGTCGCCGTAGCATTGTAACATAATTTAAAAATAAAAATAAAATACACACCGCCAGCGTAATTTAACACAGATTGTGATATTGTCTAGAATCACTGATGAGTTTTATTGACAGTACTGAATGACGACATGTACGTGAGTTGGTAATTTCTAATTCTAGGGATCGGTAAGAAATGCTTCAAGGGTGGTGTGTAGAGATATGCCAGCGGTGAAATACGAGGCCGTAGAAGAAAAAAGTGACAAAAATTTGCCCTTGAATATGTTTTATAGTCAAAATACTCCAGTAATTCAATAAATATCATGATATTTGGCCTAAACTTGAACTCATTGGCAATGAAAAGTCATCTTTTATTGAGTAAATCATGGCTTTTTCACTCGTCCATGTGACTTGCAATGCTGTTGAATTCTGCACTTTGCCGAAGTTGAACTGCATTTTATGGAATTCTGCAACTTTTATGGCATAAAGCAACACTTTTAAGTTTTATAGCAAGTACACTGCGTGGGAACTTTCTTTAAAAGCCAGATAGTTGGTTAATAGCGAGAATCACGGCGTGAAAGGGAGATCGTGTTTTTGCCAGGCCTTAACTTATAACATTAACCAAAATCACAAAATCTGATACTGATAGGCTATATTGAAATGGGCATTCAATACTTGACTAGAGAACCCCTCATTTTAGGATTTGAGCGCATATTTTTAACACTTTCAGGGGGTTCAGGGGTTCCGAGAACCCCTGGTTTTAAAACCTAGTGCTACCCCTGCACAACATGCACCTCTAAGCAAGTAAGCAAGCACCAACCTTATTGAGACATGTGATATCAGCATCATTCTTTACTAAAGTGTCCACTACATCCAAGTAAGTAAGCAAGCAAGTAAGCAAGCACCAACCTTATTGAGACATGTGATATCCGCATCATTCTTAACTAAAGTGTCCACTACATCCCTGTGTTGTCTCTCCGTTGCCCAGTGAAGTGGAGTCATCTTCAGCTATATAAAGTAGAAAATGCACAAATATAGATTTTTACATGATCTGTATTCATTTTGTAAGTATCCTCTTACAACATGCCTGAATGGAGAGAGGTTAACATTTGGAGCAATTTTGCATTCATATCAAGTCATGCGACATCTGGGTTTTGATCTGCATGCCTCCAAATTCAGGCAGACCATCAAGGTCGTGAGCTATATTGCTCTTACCACTTGGCTTCTCTCAATTTCAATCATTCTTTGCCTTTGTGCCCTATATGCTCACCATCTTTGAAAATGAGTGCCCTGGTGAGCTGTCATTTTCTGAAATGAGGCAGAGTGCATTCAGAAAGTGAAAACTATCCAGAGAAAAAGAAGACTGTAGTGGAAATAGTATGTTATTCTAGTACTAATAATTGTAATACCTCATGTTGCCAATTCAGGTTGTTTTTTCCTAGTAAATACCCTGGGCAGCAACTTACCACTACTAGGTATTGAACCCAGGACCTTATACTCCAAACGCGAGTGCCCTTTAACCATTAGGCCACGCTCTCCCAAATATTTTGGGAGGGCTTATTTACTAAAATTCCAGATACTGCTTTGAGGCAGGACAGTGCTGGGAATAGGCTTAGTACAAATCTACTCAGTCAAACATGTAAATATCTAGGAGATATTTAGTCAAAGCAATTGTATTTACCTTGATCGAAAAGTCTATGAATCGAGGATACAACGAGCTATCTCAAAACGCATCAGAATCAGTGAAGCATGACACCATGTAAAGCAATGCATGTGTACTCACATAAAACTCTATCAAAAATACACTGCTCTTTATGTGATCTGTATGCGAGATGAAAGCATGGAGAGCTATGAATCACCCTCCTAAAATTACAGTGAGCAATGCTCCCCTTAAAGCCCTGCTACATTGACTCACTCACTCACCATGTCTTTTGCATTGATGTCAGCTCCATGCCCTAATAACAGCAGAACTATATTATTGTGTCCCTCCTGTGTCGCCATATGTAATGGAGTTCTGTCGACTTTGGTCCTGGCATCGCGGCTCACCCCCGCTCTGAGTAACACCTCCGCTGTGGTTACATGGCCACATCGAGCTGCCATGTGGAGAGGTGAGGTTCCCAACTGGCGAGAGTTGAAAGAAATGTTTTAAGTAATAAGTTTTAGTGTTAAATTGGTGTACATTTATAAATGTAATCGACATACATGTGCTGCAATTTGTACAAACAATAAATTGAACAATGGGATTGTTCAAATATTTGACTTTGTTTTGATTTGGGGTGGGTTTTTTTAGGTATGGTAAATTCCTTTCAACATGCTTGGAAGCTGATCAACTCTATCATAATTACATCACCTAAATGCTTCCTTTTCATACTGTAAAAGTAGAAATTTTCGCGAGGTTTTTATTTTCGCGAATTTCGCGAGTGGACATAAAATCGCGAAAATAAAACTCGCGAAAATAACCTTTTGTATTAGGTTTCTATTGTATCAATATCAAAACCGCGAAATTTAATTCTCGCGCAATTGACAAAATCTTCAAAATCGCGAATATATCTTCTCGCGAAAATATTGACTTTTACAGTAATCAAATTTACACAAACAGCTGCATACCAGAATAGAATATTATGCCTCTAGAGATCGTAGATATAAGTTTATGTGCACAAATTATGAGGAAAATTGACAATTTGATCTTTGGTCAATTTTGTCAATCCATAGTATGTAACCCTCGTTTGGGGTGATAAAATTATGCATCTAGGTGTGTTTTAGGAGGAGGAGCGACAAGTTAACTGGTGAACTCACCCAATCGGTGGTAAATGGTGCTCCATTGGACATTAGGATTCGTACTTCCTCATCATGGCCAAGTTTGGCCGCCTCCAGCAGCTTCTTTCCGAGGTCCACAAGAGACATGCCTCTGATGGAACCTGATATTTAAAATATCTCCTGAAGGAAAAAACACATAAACATTGAACAAAATAAACTGGAGGAATAAATTACTTATATTTTTCTTTACTGTAACTTAAAGCTGGGATTTGGGGGTAATTTTGTGTCTGGATACCCTAGTAATTTCCGGGCGGGGTACCCTGGGTTAAGGTGGTACTACACCCCTTGATAAATTTGTGACTATTTTTGCATTTTTCTCAAAAACTAATGAAACACTGGTAACAAAAGTTATATATATTATAGGGGCAGGGAATCCAGTTACTACCCTGGAATTTCAGTGACTTGAGAGAAGTAGTTATTGATTTATTGATCAAATATTGGTTTTCCCTCATTTTTGACTGTAACTCCACAACTGGTCATGTTTTTTTGAGGTGGGCACCCAAAAAGGTGGAGCTGTCACATTTTCCAAAAAAAAATTTCTTCTTCTTCATATATTTTTGCTAAAATCCATCATGAAGAAATGGTTTTGGTCTCATTTTGAAGATAAATTATTAATCTAATGAAATAGTAACAAATACAGTTGAACAAATGTATTAATTAATTACAACCGCTTAATTAAGTTAATCAGCCAGGGGTGGAGCGGTAGAGGAGGAGCCGGTAGAGGAGGAGCTCTGTGTAAATCCAATGAGAAGTTGGTGTTCAATAATAAAATTGATGCACTTTGTTGCCTAGTAGAAGTAAAAATGCATTTGCATAATGTTAATCTTATTTTTTAACTTTCTATAACTATAATTGCCTAGCTAATCTTAATCAACTTAGTAATTAAGGATTTAATGAGCTTTTAATTAATGCAGGGGAATGTGTGTCATGCAATACAATGGGCTTTAAATCTTGCATGCATGAAGAAAGGAATGCAAATAAATCTCATCTGTCATGAATAGATCTTTTAAATTGTTTTATCTTTGAAATATCTATCAAATAAATCTTCTCAAAGGAGATTATTGCATGCAGTCAAAGGATTTAATCTGATGACATAGAGCTTTTAATTAATGCAGGGGAATGTGTGTCATGCAATACAATGGGCTTTAAATTTTGCATGCATGAAGAAAGGAATGCAAATAAATCTCATCTGTCATGAATAGATCTTTTAAATTGTTTTATCTTTGAAATATCTATCAAATAAATCTTCTCAAAGGAGATTATTGCATGCAGTCAAAGGATTTAATCTGATGACATATTGATCTCTGGTTATTGTTCAATACTAGTAGTTTATTGATGTAGGCTAATTGTGCATCTATATGCCTACATGTACATGTACCGGGTACCATTGTTACAATTTATTCACTGTAAATTGATTTTTGAAACACCCTATATGGAATTGGATATTTAAATGTGATATTATAGCAATTCTTTAAACTATTTTGTTTCCAAATTTGAAGTGCATTTGCTTACAAATGGCACTTAGGGAAATTTTACATTAAATTAAACAATTTAAAATACAACTTTTTTCACACCCTGTATAACACAATGGGCTTAACAAATATAGTGCAAACTAAATATTTAATGAAAGGCCTAATTGTGTACATTCCAAATATCAAGTTCATTTTCCAATTTAAAATACTATGTAGAAATATTGGAGTGGTAAAGAAATGTAATTTTTTAGGTATTTTTCAGTGGAATCACCCTGTATATTTTTGGCACACCCTGTATATCCACTCAAACTTAACAGATTTGCAATCCTGACAATATATGCTTTCTAAAAATATATACTTTTACATAGTTTGGGTGAAAACTTTTAAAAATATAATCAGAAATATAAAAAAGGAGTTGATTTTTGACAAATTGCAAGATGTGACGCAATTGGGTCCCACCTCAAAAAACATGACCAACTGTTGTCTGAGCTGAAATAGAATTTCCAGTGCAGTAGTTGTAGTCCTTGCCCCTATAATATATCTTACTTGTCACCAATGCGCTATAATTTTTGAGAAAAATGCAAAAATAGGCACAAAATTGGGCAGGGGTGTAGTACCCCCTTAACTAGGTCAGCTTTATTGAGGGTTATACTGCTTCAGTGACAAGCACTGCTTTTCAAGCAGGCCCTCATTGATACATGTTATATAGCAACAAAATATATTACGATACACAATATCATACAAAGTATCATACAGTATTTACAACGTATTTACAATATATTACAAATAAGTATAATGGTACCATCAACTACAAGATAATTATAAATACCATGATTCAAAATACAGAAATACAATAATTATATTTATATACAAAATCAAGCAAGTAAATGAATAAAATATAGAAAAAGACAGGCCTAAATTTCTTTAATTTTTGATTGAAATTGGCCTAAAGTCATATTTTGCATCTGAGCTCTTACTGTCGGTGGCAAAGAATTCCATGCATAGGCTGCCCTGACATGAAAAGTACGTTGACCTGAATTTGATTTAAATTTTGGTACAATCAATGTATTAGAAGTATGATATCTAGTTATATGATTATGGTTATCATGAACAAAATCAAATTGAGAAGATAAGTACGATGGATATTCATTCTTTAAACATTTGAAAACAGTCATTAATAGAGTATTATGCCATCTTTGATCAAGTTTAACCCACTGCAATGTATTCATTAAATCATTAGTTGGTGTCCTTATATCTGCTGAGAGAATTATTCTAGCTAGATTATTATGAAGTACCTGAAGCCTATTATGGTACTCTACACTAAAATTTGACCAGACCATGCTTCCATAATCAAAGTGGGGAATAACAAGAGCATTGGATAACATTACAGTGGTTTTGTATGGAAGGAAATATTTTATACGTTTTATTATGCCAGTTCTTTTGGAAATAGTTTTACTAACATTATCGACATGAGCTGACCAAGACAGCTTGCTATCAAATTTCACACCTAGATATTTAAACTCATCTACTCTTTCAATATCATTGTTGTTATATATTAAATGTACATTGTTGAACTTTTCAAGCATTTTGTTTGTACCAAAGATCATAAACTTAGTCTTTTCAACATTTAAAGTGAGTTTGTTTACTTTGAACCATTCAGCTACCCTACTTAGACATGACTCCATTTGAATTTTAAGATCAGATTCATTTTTTAGCTTTACACATTAAAGAGGTATCATCTGCATACATTACAGTTTTACATTCAGACACAGCATTAGGTAAACAGTTAACAAAAATTATAAACAGTAAAGGACCTAAAATTGAGCCCTGAGGAATACCAATATCAATTGGCCTAAAGTCAGAAAAAGTTGAGTTAACATTAACAGTTTGTTCTCTGTTGTTTAAGTATGATTTAAACCATAATAATTCATCCCCACATACCCCATATTGTTTAAGTTTCCTAATCAGAATATCATGATTTACAGTATCAAATGCTTTCTTTAAGTCTATAAATAAAACGCCTGTAGCATAACCTGTATCCATATTCTTTAAAATGTAATCTTGAACATCTAGAAGGGTTGTTGTTGTGGAATGATTTGGACCGAAATCCTGATTGAGCATTTGATAATAGTCCTACATTACTCATATATTCATATAATTGATCATGAACAGCTCTTTCAATGATCTTTGATACAAGTGGTAATACAGAGATAGGTCTATAGTTACTAACATTAGTTTTATCACCCGATTTAAATATTGGAGTTACTTTAGCCTTCTTCCATGCATCAGGAAAAGTAGACCCATTCAAAGACAGGTTGCAAATATGAACAAGGCATTTTGAGATGAAAGGCGCAGCCAACTTTAATAACCTTACATTGAATGGATCTAATCCTGATGATTTGCAATTTGCATTTTACTTATTTGTTTAAGAACAAATTCATTAGATATTGCTCTAAAACTAAATTTGTTTACACTATCATTTTGATGAGAACATACAGTATTACAAGTGCATACATAATTATCATTGTTATTATTAAATTTGCTCCCAAGTTCATTACCTATAGAAGTGAAAAACTCATTGAACTCATTTGCCATATCCTTTTTATTACCTGAGTAATTACCATTCTTTTTAACAACTGCTGTAGGTATACTTGATGTTTTGTTTGGTATAATTTTCTTAATTGCTTTCCAAAGATTTTTACTATTATTTATGTTGTTATTTATAGCCTCGTTACAATAACTCTTTTTCAGTGAATATTTCATATTGTTTACTTTATTTCTAAGAGACTTTGCTTTACTCCAATCTTCAGCATTATTTGTCTTATGTGCTTTTGAAAAATAGTAGTCCCTATCTTTACTTAGTCTCAAAAATTCACTGTTCACCCATTCAGGCAGGCCTCGAAATAAGCCAGAACTTCTGAGGGCCATTTGGGCCCTTGATCTTAAATGTTTGAGGGCCCTCACAAATTTTTGTGGGCCCGAATTTGGGCCATTGGTTTTAACCTATGAACCCCACAAAAAAGTGAGCAAATTGTCACAAATTTTGCGGGCCATTTGGGCCCGCCGGATGTGTCTTTTGTGGGCCCTCACTGATTTTCGGTAAACAACCTTTAACTTTCTTTTCCTTAAATGGTGCATGCTTGTCACAGGCAGCATTGAATGAAGACTGCCATTCATTAAGTGCTTCATTGACATCATTTATATTACATATTCTACCCCAATCAATATTTTTGATTGTATCAATATAATCTACTTCATTGAAGTTTTTGAAACACCTGGATCTTACAATTTTTGGTGGAAGTTTCAACTTATTACATTTTCTTACAGCATATATTAATGAATGATCACTAAGACCTAAACTATGAACACCAGATGAGATTATAAGTTCTGGTTTTGATACAAATATTAAGTCAATTTTTGTTTTACTAGTTTCGGTTATTCTTGTATAATCTGTTATAATTTGTTTCATATTAGAATTGTTTGCCAACCTTGTCACTTTTCTTAAATTACCAATTTTAACCTGATCTAAATTAAAGTCTCCTAAAATATATATACATCATCATATAAATCGTTACATTTCTTAAATATATCATCAAGATTATCAAGAAAATCAACAGTACAGTCTGGTGGGCGATAAATACTGCCAACTAAAATAGGCTTTGTATTGGTTAAATTAAGTTCAATAAAAATACCTTCAATATCATTATCATATAAATCCTCATTTTGTTTTGACAAAATACTGTTTTTAATATAACATAAAACTCCACCCGTATTTTACCATTTTGTCTATCAAGTCTATAAGTATTGTAACCATCTATTTCTACTTCTGAGTCATCAACATCCTTATCTAACCAAGTCTCATTAATACATAACACATCAATAGCATTGTCATTCAAAAGGAAGTTAACCTCATCAACTTTGTGGATTAAACCCTGGATATTTAAATGAGCTATTTTAAGACCCTTCCTAATCTTACACTTTAAATCAATAAAACCCTCATTAAGAGGAAGTTCATCATTAGCAAGTTTGTGAAAACAATTCTTACAATACCAATAATTATTTTGCTTAACATCATTGTCATCAACACATCTAAAGTGAAAATCAAGTGTACAATTATTACAAGTTACATAAAGATCATTTTGTAAGATTTTTCTTACACACTCACCACAAAAATCATTTTCAGTTTTCTTACAAATTTTGGCATTCTCTACAGTTTTTAAAGTTACAGTTCTTTTTTTACTTTTATCACTCACAGGTTCTTTATTAGTTCTTTCCTTTACCTGCTCCTCCAATGAGATGTTACAACACAAAAATCCCGGTGAAATACACTACTGAGACAAGACAAATAGTTCTCTTGAATCACAAGGGATTAAGTCAATGTGGATACAAATTTGCACTAACTTTGGAAATGGCATTATGGTGGGGAAAAAGTGAACTCGGGAATCTTCTTCCCGGGAAATTTGGCAAACTGAGAGGAAATTTTCAGTAACACCAAAAACCTTTGGGGCTGTGCAATAATTATGAGTCCCCCCATGGTAAAATTTTGAACAGCCTGCCAAAATTGCTTGCCCCCTCTCTCAGCATGCCAAAAATCACGTGCCCCCCACCCCTCTTGGCTTGCCAAATATTTTTTGACCCCCTTGTATGCCAAATCTTTTTGATCCCAATTTGCAAACCTTTTAAAAATGGTCTACATGTAGATATGTTGCGAGCATAGTGAGCAGGAAAATTTGCATATTAAAGCGTTTATGTACTGTTTTCCTAAGCCTTTTGGCCACGCGTTTTGAACTCGCCACCCAAAAATGGTGGTTTTGTTACGTTTGTTTGTCTCCAAATCGAGACTCGTTCAAATTGTTATATCTCTGCTTAAACAATTTAGGGTATTGAAGTGTGTTTGGTGTCATTTTGTAGCTAAATGAGGGCCTTAAGGTTATACAGGATTTTGAACTTTTGTGTAGGCAAATTGGCTGCACGTAGCCACCTAAAATATTTTGTTTTTCAAAAAATAAACATGGCAGGCCTAAAAATCATACTTCATCTTAAAGTTGACACTCTAATGATTATTATTGTAATACTTTTAACATCATAGCTCATACACAAATGTACTTTGTAAGTGTTTCAATTTGTGTTCAATTTCATGAGCATGAGGTTTTTTGGGAAAGAGGCCAGAAAAATAGGGGGAGAGGGTCCGATTTCATTGCGATTTCGCATATGTGTTACAAACAAACCAATGAAATAATGTACCTATTTATTCTTTCGATAGGTCCTCCTGATTTAAAACAGTAAGCTTACATCTTCACAGAATGTCAATGAAAATGATGGGGTAAATGTCGTCTTTTTTGCAACAACAATATTAATTTAGTGTGCCAATATATTGACACAATTATTCCCTACATTATTTCTTTGAAGTATCAGCTAACACATGCATATCAAAATTTTATGAATCAGCTACGGAAACATTAAAAATAATTTATTTCATCTCAGCATATCAGGCCAAATGGTCCAAAATGGAGTTCTGAGATATCCACACATTTAGTTTCAAGTACTCACATTTTCTGCTATTTCACAGTATCAATTCACAATCCCATAATATTCCAGGTGCAGTGCTCCTGTATTACTACTGATAATCCTTACTGCATGGGAAGTATCAATTGATTTTCACAAAACTTGCAGAAATTGACAAATTTCTGCCAAAACTTCCACACTATCTATTATCATGTTCAAACCATGTGCTAACTTGTTTACAATGCTAGTTAATGTTGCCAGGGCCAAGGTGATAGTACTTATTTTATTGATTTTGTCTAGTATAGTGCTGGTTGAATACTCATGCTCCACTGTGCATATGCTTCAGTGATTTTAGCAATCAAATGAAAATGATAGGGTTGCCAGTTCATGCACTGGAATAATAATCACTATAAGGGGCACATCACTAAATAAATGTCCCATTAAAATACTTGTGAAAATACAATAAAGTAACTAGGTGCATAATAATTATGAGTCCTGGGGGAGGGTAGAATGGGGAGGGGGAGCAGTTTTGGCAAACATTTACAGTGCATCTTTATAAGGCTTAGGAAACACTACAGAAACATTCAAATCTGCATCATAATATCTAGGCCATTTAAAGTTTCCACATTGGCAAAGTTAGGCTGGCCGAGAGCAGGGCCAGGGGAGGATGACAGGAAATGTTGGCATACCTTTTAAAATCTAACCCACGGGTCCCCCATGTATATTTGGGATTCCCCCTTCCAAAGAAAATGATAGCCCCTCACACCTTCTCTTTCTTCCATGAGTTACACCAAATGCGGAAGGATTTAGTGTAGTGTCCCCTTAAAACAAGAACTGTCTTTAAAAAAGAATTAGTGCTGTGGGATATCTAGAGCAAATATTGATACACAAAAATAATTTAAAAAATACTTTGTTGATACAATTTTTTCAATCTACATCTCTGAGATGTTTAATATATACATATACTTCATAAATAAAAATTAAAAAACAAAAGACAAGTTCAGTGGAATTTTCACCCTCCGTAACCTTAACAGACCTCCAAAGGAGAATTGTTTATCAGCTAAGATAGTGGAGTTAAAGTTGTTTGAGTTCAGAATGACCGAGGTGGTTGATGAGGCGGTGGGGGATGAGGCGGTGGCGGTATGTGCAAAGTCTATGGGAAATAAAGATTTCGTGTGTGCGCGTTGAATCAACTGATCATAGGCCTATCTTTGCATCCATATGGGCTACAGACATGGTTAAGAGCTCTTTTGAAAGATTATTAATTCTGCTAATTGTTTTCAATCATTTTGAACTCTTTATGATTGGTTTAGTCTATAAAATGCAAACTTTTATGTACAAAACTACCCGTTTTCATATTAAACACTGTGTAGTAAGCAATGCGGATGTCTTCAAAATCTAAAAGTTGCTGTAAATTTTTAATTACTTATCCTATCATAGTCAAAGTTTACATTTTCTGAGAGGAAATTTGATGAGGAATCTAAATAGGGACTTACTTTTTTTTGTATGGGTTACAGTCTGTCCACCTAGAAGTACAAAGTAAATAGACCTCGAAAACTGGAGGTATGAGAATAATTATTTCAGTGCAATGCTTCTTTGGCGTGCCAACTGCTGCGCGATTTGTACTTGCCGAGCGTGTGACGCAAAGCATCGACCCCCGATGCCACAGATTTGGTTTGTACGACTATGTGGACAGACTGTAGGGGTAAAATGTTTTAGTTCAAAATATGTTGAATCGTAAAAAAATTTAAAAATATTTTGGGACACCCTGTATTCCGAGATTACCAAACAGCTGTGATTTTTTTTCTTCCAAAGTCTTCTTCCCAAGGCCAAGTAAAATAAATAACATGTATTGTCCCTGCCCTCATCCATTTTTGGATATTTTCAAATATTTTTGTTATTTTCCTTATTTGCTCCCTTACTTTGTTTCTAAAATTATTGCGATGAAAAGACATGTTTATTGTCAAGAAGTTCTTGGTTATCATTTATAAACACATTGCAAACATTTTCTTCAAGCTAGGGGTTGGGTTTTGGGGAAATAACAAAAATATTTGGGGCTGTAAACACAAACAGTTTAATAAATAATAAGGGCCTCCCTCACTAAATTAGGAGAAAGTCCGGACGATGATGTAATGTTATGTTATTTATTTTACTTGGCCTAAGGCCATGTGTTTTGAGCTCGCCACCCGTAGCGTTACATCGCAAATATATGAATTTTTACACCAATCGAGTTTCAAATTAGAATATCTCCACAATTATCAATCCTAAACTAGCAAAGTATACATTTTTGGAAAGCTGAAGGCATAAGGAATGTAACAATACATATTTCAACTCAATATACAGGGTGACCTTGAAGTTATACAGGGTGGAATAAAAACATTCCGGATACAAAAGGGTTACTTAATGCATTGCTTATTACTAACTTGCAGTAATAAGCTGAAAGTAAATAACATCTATTTAGTTAGAGGATAGGGGGAGCCTACAGACTTTGGAAGATAACAAAATCACAGCTGTTTGGTAATCTCGAATACAGGGTGTCCCAAAGTATGTTAGAATTTTTTACAATTCATCATATTTTGAACTGAATCATTTTACCCCTAACCCATACAGGAAAAGTAAGTCCATATTTAGATTCCTCATCAAATTTCTTATCAGAAAATGTATACTTTGACTATGATAGGATAAGTAATAAAAATTTTACAGCAACTTTTAGATTTTGAAGACATCCGCTCATCTTAACCAATCATTAAGAGTTCAAAATGATTAAAAACAATTAGCAGAATTGTTTAGCTGTAAATTAAGACCAAAACCAAGTTTATAGCCCCTGTAGCAGTGAATTTATTCAAGTTACACACGTGAAACGTCGTGTTCCCATAGAGTTTGTGTGTACCGCCTCCCTACATGGATCGAATCCATGGGTTCCTACAGTCACCCATGGAAAACAGGGTACTGAAAAACACTACACAATGTCCACATCAGCCACGGTTGGTTTTGTTTACATTGCATTAATTCCCTCAGAACAGGCAATACAGATTCCAGACAGATAAAACTTACCTAATATCAGTTTTAGTTGCCCTTAATAACTCCAAATTGACATTAAATTCTATTTGCTCATTTTCATACCAAAATCAAGGAAAACATGGTTTTGTTATTACAAAATAACAGGAAAATCATACAGTTCATTTCTGGTCAATTGCAGCAGGCCACTTGAGATAATCAATATTGGTACTTCTACTTGAATGGTATGGTTGGTTGGTTGGTCAGTGACTTCTGCTCATTGTAAGACTGAAAGTAGCTGACAGTGTTGTAAACTTGATTGCATAACATTAAGATTGCCAACTTATATCCTTTGTATTTGAGTTGTCAAATTTATGGATTAGTTAGGCCTACTGTCAAATGAAGTAAACAGTATTTAATGTCAACAAAACATGCTGCTGCAGAACTCTATGCCTGTGTGTGTGTGTCTGAGGGCCGATGACTGGGCCGATGACACACATTCGATGGGTGTACCGCCTCCCCCCCTCCACCACCCTGACTGCTCGCAATTCAATTAACCACAGCTTTGTTAGTTGAAAAGCTATATTGTTCATATTTAGAGGTTAAAAAGTGGTATTATTTAGCTTTTAAATGAGACCAAAACCATGACATAATCTTTTTGTTTAGCCGAGGTATGATGAATTGAACAGATCACAATTTGAAAATACGTAACACCACCACCCTTTTTGGGTGGCGAGTTCAAAACGCGTGGCCCTAACTAAAATTCCTGCAGTGCACGTCTGAATAGAATTTTTTTTTTTTCATTTTTTTTCTATAAATTGTATTAACTATAATATTTACAGTAATTTCTTGGCCAAACTGGAATGTGAGTTGCGTCCATGTACCACCAGTCAGAGTCCCTGTGTATTGTATGTATGCTACCAGTTCTCGCATATTCATGAGGGCCGATTGTTCGATTGTGTCGAAAATCGTAACACCACCACCCTTTTTGGGTGGCGAGTTCAAAACGCGTGGCCCTAACTAAAATTCCTGCAGTGCACGTCTGAATCAAAGATTTTTTTTTTCCATTTTTTTTCTATAAATTGTATTAACTATAATATTTACAGTAATTTCTTGGCCAAACTGGAATGTGAGTTGCGTCCATGTACCACCAGTCAGAGTCCCTGTGTATTGTATGTATGCTACCAGTTCTCGCATATTCATGAGGGCGATTGTTCGATTGTGTCGTGTCAAACAATCACGCCAGCGCTGCGTAGTGCGTGCCTTCGCGTACATACGCGATAGAGCGTTGCATGCTTTCGCGATTTACACGATAGACCATGAAAATATGCGGTAATTCAATTGCGTAGCAGTCTCGCTTGTCGCATTTCATGGAACAATCGGCCCTCATTATCGGATGAGGCGGAGACTTTGACTGGTGGTACGCGCTCTGTAGTCCTGTGCTGTTGATCCCAGCTTGGGATCCGCATGGTGATCAGATCATGCTGATGCAGCTATGCATGCAGCAAGTAGGTATGCTAGGTGAATTCAAATTTGCCATCAAACTGCATCATTTTATATATCAAATTAAAGCCCTTGCCTTGAGTAAACAAAGCCAAAACTGAAAACCTTTTTTTCATAGCACTTTCCGTAGCAAAGTTACATCTTGTCAAAGACTGACTTTCATCAAAAAGATTCAGCTAGCAAAATTCCCCAAAGCGGCATTTCGGGGTGTTTCTAGATCTTAGTCTCATAAGCGATAGCAGCTTTTTTAATGGAACTGCTATCAAAATCCTCTAAAATTCCATGTGCGGGTGACTTATCACCATAAAAAATTATATATTTGGGTCAAGTGAAGTATAGAAAACATATTTATGTAGGTTTCTTTCTTCGGGCACAAGTTTTAAATTTCTATGTAAAAATGCATTGACATTGTCGGCGAATTTGGCTGACCAGCAAATGTGTTAACTAAGGTTTGCCTGGGTTACCTACAGCTTGATCGAAAAATCTATCTTTTATGCACGACGACACGAGAGTTATGTGTGCATAAGATAGAACTTACGGCTATTTGAAAATGCGTCTGCATAGCGTTGATACTTTTTATAACGCAAGTAAAAAACATTCTTCCGAATGTCACTTTTGGCTACAATTTTCCTGGACTAACATAATGTATCTTGATTCAAGGTTGCTTACTTTTAGAGAAAAAATACATCTTTGAAGTACATTCTGGAGATGTTTTAGGTCACAGCAGTGCGATGCTCGAGCAATGATCATGGCCGATTTACTGTCACCGATGTACACGCTAGAGACGACCTTTTTCAATTGGGTACATCCGGTCATAATCAGTCACAGTCACTGATCAGTGGTCACAGTACATGCGCAGTGTAGACGGCTGGTGGAATAAGCACGTCGTGCGGAGTTCAGGATTGGCAAAGCAGCGACTTAGTAGCCCAAAAGGATGACTTTTGAAGATTTTCCACACTACAGTTTCCTGTCCAATAGACACCAATTGATGGTTAAGAAAGTAATTGAGCAACTTTTCAAATCTGGCGTAGGCAATTTATGGTATTTTGCTATCCCATAGATACCAATGTATGAATTTTAAAAACAATCGATCGACTTTTAATTTATTTGACTCGCGATTTGGGCTAACATTTTTGGCAACACTGCTGGAGGTCAGTGGGTGCATATACAGCAGAAACACGGTGTTGATCGAAGCCGTTCGGAGAACGAATATTGACGTTTTTCGTAAGTACATGTATGAAAATTTAAGAAAATATTATAGTACAGTGTGTCGGTAATATGTCACGAACTATTTCATGATATTTTGGAGACAACAACTAACTTGAGGAAGAAGTTTTTATTCATATGCATGAAATTGTACTCTGTATGGCAACTGCGTACATGTATCACACGTACATGTAAACAAGTATGTTACATACGATAACATCCTTGCAAGTTCTAACTTTCGTATCACAAGCTATCGGTTGTTCATACGAAAGTTAGAACATTTCGAACAACCTACACACATGTACAGCAAGCCGAGCTGTCAAATGATCAAACTCAAAAGCTTATCTTTTGTTTATAAAACAAAGCAGAAACCTGAAACATACGTTCCATTGCTATGGCTAAGTGGGCATAACATCTGAAATGCCTGCACCTCCATTACACTTCTTGTAAAGTAGACATTCGACTGCTGTACCAAACCAAAACATTGGGGAACAGGAAAACGTCTTTCCGGGGTTGTCTTCTCGTCGAAAGACCCATTTGCACCGGAAGCAAAACCCTTGTTCATCTACGAACTTACCAAGCTCTAAAACACACTTCCCAAAATGAAAATTGTCCCAGATCGTCACTGGACCTTCAAGACCATAGGACACAACGTTCGGGTAGGAAAGGGGCACCGTTCGAGGTCTAATTTCAGCAAAAACGGTGTGCCTTTCTTGCCTGGCGGAAGTGAGATTTTTGTTTTTCCGGAAACACATGTCGAAATGGGCGATTCACCCTGACTTGGCGGATTGTTTTTTGATTAAAAAATTAAAAGATAACACAACATTCAATTAAATATTCTTTTTACCAAGAAATAATTATAAAATATTGTTATCTTTGACACAAAAAATTATAAAGGATACTGAGTCGTGAAAATTGCATATTACGTACTGCACTATTTTATTTTGTGCTGGGACTTTATTCAGATCAAAGTAAAGAAGGTTAAATCTCGTGATTTATCGCAATAATTTTCACGTGATTTCGTCGCTTATTGACCTTATTTGACCTTCTCGAAAGATACGGAAGTGTCACTTTAGAAGGCGGATCCGTAAGTTTAAACAGCAAAATTATCGCTTTTTTCTCACCATTTTGTAATTTAAGTAGTGTTCTATATAACCTTTATGTCCTTTTGCTGCAAGTGACAGCATTCTGATTAAAATGGTAGAACAGTTAGGAATTTTGAGCCTGTTGAATATGTTTGTTTTGATGACGTTCTTTTCAGTGGTGCAAAATTCGTCACCCGGGCCGGTACACATACGTATTACGCGTAATTTATGAAACAATTAAAATAATTAAAGAAACATATATCTTCATAAAATCAGCATTACTTCCGACAATTGAAAAGATGATCACATAGAAGTGATAAAGAATTTGGGAATTTAGATTTTACATGTAGTTCGGATGACCGGCGCGGACGACCATCCCTATAAAGTATGATATTTACAGTAATTTCTTGGCCAAACTGGAACATGCGTGTTGCGTCCATGTTAGCGTACTATAGCCAAAATATTAAATTCTCGATCATGAGAGCCAACTTGGGTACGCACAGTTATTTGCGTCGAGCGTACTACGCAAATACCGGCGCTTCCGGCGCAAACACAGCTTTTGAGAAGTGACCAATCACACGGTCGTTGCTAGGTAAGGTCAAGGTTCGGTCATGCAGGTCGCGCGATCGTGTTATTCTATGAAAAATACGCTGACGCAAAAGGTACATCCTCTCATGATCGAGAATTTGTTATTTTGGCTATAAGCGTGTACGCAATGTAAGGCGCGTGTATGCTTTCTTCTGTACCGCGTTATATTAGCGCGTGTTTAACGTGGAGCCGGGCCACTAGCGTTTATAGTGTTCCAGTTTGGCCATGAAATTACTGTAAATATTATACTATATAGTTCGCAACTATACCTGATCTCATGTACCAATACCTTGTGTATTGGTACATGATTCGGCGGGTATACTTCAGCAATAGCGAATAAGTGGTCGTTTTTTACTCTGTTCAAAATGTCACATGTACACCAAATACAGCCCCCGAAATGGTCTACTTTTTGCGTGCCTTAACTCCGAAACAGTTTAGTCAAAGTTAAAAATGCGATCCCCAACCCTTTGCTTACCTTGGACGAATTTGCAGTATTTTCCGCTAGCTCCGTGTTGAAAAATGGCGGTACATGCCGGTACAAACATAGAAATGGCCACATTTGCTTCAGTCCTGGTATGAATATATCCTCCGTAATCCAATGGTTGCAACGTGGGCATCACGATGATAGTCTCCTACACAACCAGCTTGTGTCGGCCTGACGCTCGTCGATCCTAAAAGTGAGGACAGCGTGAGCTCTTACCTGCGTAAAAGTCTGTTCGACAAAGGCAATAAGGATGATTGACAGCGCCGTTCATTGGGCGGAGCCATGATATTACAGCAGACAGGTTGCGCTGTTCTCTGACCTTGACTGTTAAATCACGTAGACATACCGTGACCTGGGTACACGTACAAAGCTGGGGGGGTTGCGACTGCGACCGCCATTTTGACACGCGGTATCTACTCTTCAGAAAAATTACTTTTGGTGACGTTTTATATCAAACAATTTTCGATAACGGATTTCTACTAGGATTTCAATTTTTTATTAATGAAGGTGCATGTAGTTTTGAGGAATAACACGGGATGTTTCGAGTTTTATTTCAACTGGTGGTGTAGGAAGGTGAGTGAATTCGTGAATGAGGCTGGGGATTGAGGTTTTGTTGTTTCAACGATCCGGTAGTAGGATACGAAAACGTAGGCTAAAATGTTTAATGACGCCATGTTTACATGAAAACATTAGCTGCTGCGAGGTCAGTGTCGTTGAATTCTCTACCTAAATTCCTTTCAGGATATTCTGATTTCACTTATTTATGATGTGTACGAAAATTCACCATATAAACTCAAAAGTGTGAATGCAAGCTGTTATTGCTGACAATAGAAACATTGTTGCAAAGTCATTAAAAACAGGTATGTATTACAGACGTTCTTTGGCCGAAACGAGATACAGGCTAGTTAGGCAGTCTAGTTCGCAACGCAAACTTAGAAAAACGAGCAAACAGACACATCAATCATTTATCGGTATGACATTTTCGTAATTGGTGACGCCCTATCTACAGAGCTACTACGGTATGGGTTCCTCGTACTACGACCATCCCCTGCTGCTGAGGGCGCACAGAGTTTTTACAAGACATACTTACTTCTTGTCCCGCAATAACGGGAATTCCTTTACCAACCGGACTTTGCTGTCCTGCAATATCGGATAATCCTGTCATAACGAGACATTATGTTTTTAACATGCTCTTCGGGCTAAACGATTGAGTATCGCATGTCGTTAATAGCGCCATCGTGTTCAGCGTGAAAAGAACCCCCTAAGTCAACCATGGATGGCGGGGGTTACAGCAAAATGGGATGTTACTGATATTTTGCTATTTCTTGTTTTCCATTGAAATATAGAGACAATTCGGACAATGCAATAGAGTCATTCCATATCGAATTCCATATCAACTCACCTAATTTTCAGAAAAGGTTGGCTGGTCACCCTCTCAGATTTTCTTTAAAATCACTTATATCATAGAGCTATGGGTCAAATGAACACATTTCAAACGGTATGTCTCAACTCCTTGTCATTTCTGAGTTATGGCTCGTTGAATATTTGATGTTTTTTGGCGCTTAATTTGTCCACTTCGCATTGAAATGCACACAAAATTGTCGTAAATACCAACCCAAATTTTATTATGTGGGAAATGAGCCACCATAATCAAACTCACATATTCAAAATACTTCTATGATGTTCGTCTGTACCAGAAATCAAAGTGGTGTCAAGCCATCTTCATGGTTAAATGACTGTTTGGAGATTTTTTTTCATTATAATCCCAACTACATTGTACAGTTTGCACATTGAAAAGTGAACTTTGACGTACGTGATTTGAAAAATTCTTGCCGTACCTTTTTGATTCATTTTTCAGCCGGACGGTTACGTTTATGCCACGCATCGATCGGGTATAGGGATGACCGGTTCTTGTGTATATTAGAATTCTGTGGGCTGACGTCACAAAGGAAAGGGGATATAGCCTTGTAAAAGCAGTGTGCGCATGTTTTTGGCTGATCAATATTCATGTATAAGTGATCAGCCAATCAGAGTGTCTTAACCTAAAACCCCCTCAGTTTTCATAAGGCGCCAGGAGCATACTCACAATTTACATCACATTCACAATATGATGTACAGTCTCACTAATTTGTAACATAATAAATGGACAAGGACAACGTACATTTGCAATGACCTTATTCTACTATGGTGATAAGTGTGTTGACCTTCCTGATTCTTGGTTGCGTCTTTTTCGGGGTATTGATGGGGTATTGATATACCGCTGATGCTATGGAATTACAGTACAATTTGCCCGATGCAAGGTTTGTTCAACCGGGTGTTCAAAATTACAACTTTGGACGTACTATTGGCAAAAGATATTATTGCCAAACATTATAGAATAGAACATTTTATGTCAACTTGTCAAAATATTGAAGAAATGTGCTCCCTAAACTTGTGGCGATTAGGCAAAATAATTCCCATTCAAATGCATGGGAAACTGAAAGTGCATAACAGGCTACTTTATAATGAATTACTGTACAAAAAAGCAAGTAATGCAGCATTTTTCAGCACGGCGATCCATTTTACACAAAAGCAATTTTATTTGAAAAATCTTACTATCACTGTATGATAATTTTTGTAAAAAAAAAATGGGGCCCATCACGATTCACGATCTTCTGCTACATGTTTCAGGGGCATGGCTATTTATTTTCCAACTTAGCCAAGAGTCGGACGTGGACAACTAGTCATCCGCCAACTTTTTTGGTCATCCGTATAAATCCCCCCAGTCGGGAATCAATATTCAACAAGCACTATACACTATATACTTCAGTCATGAGGCCTACTTTCCATGATGGTTCGAATTTTCTCATCTGTTTATTCTGATCATATTCCCTATCGAGTTCCCTCTTCTAGGATTTAGAAGCTTTAGAAGCATCAGTATCTTCACCTAGACCACACCCGCCCACAAAGAAATCCCGAGTGAGTGGTGGGCTCCAAAACTGAGTGGTGGGCTCTGCCGCCCACCACCACCCACTGTAGCTACAACCCTGGTGACTGGCATGCACACCAAAAAAATGGTCTAGGGGTACTAATTTGGTTGAATACACTAGAGTGGGGTTTTTTTTGTGTGTGTGCAAATATTTTTTATTCCAAATGAAATAACAATCTGTCAAATCCTATCCTCACCATGCAGTACATAGCATATTACGTAATGTTGAAATTGCCAAAATTTGTAGAATGTTGCAAAAAACAAATTGGATTCAAAAATTGGCGATAGGACAAGAAGCTAATGATCCACTTTGCTTGTTTGAGTCAATTATTATTATTATTTTTTATTTTTTCCTTCCACAGATTCTATCAATATGACTTAACATCATCAATCAATCAAGGTCTAGAGCACATTCAGCTTTTATTTGACAAGTATCTATTCTCATTAGTTTGTTGATCAGTCGAACATCCAAGATGCCTGCTGAAGCCAAGGAACCGATGGCATTGTATATTGCCAAGTCCATGTCTCAACTCAACGAGAAAGTGGACCTCAAAATGGACAAAGGCTCATCAGTGAAAGCGTAAGTGATTCAGAGGAGGAGGTCATAGCTTTATTTGATGCCACCAAGTTGATAACTCATGTGATGCGAACAAGCAAAATCAGTCGGAACTCACAAAATATTAAATTTTCAATTTCTTATAGTAAAAAGCATTTACACAGAGAACCCCATTAAAACTGAACAACCAGTTCCAAAGATATGAGCAATTAAAGAGTTTCCGAAACAAGTGCCTGAAACAAAAGGAAATATTTCCTTTGTTTTGTTTGGCTATATCTCAAAATCAGTATGTCCCGAGTTCCAACTGATTTTGCTTGATTGTGATGTGATCAAGCAAAATCAGTCGGAAGGTGGAAATATTGATTTTGAGTAGCCAAACAAAGGAAGTATTTCCTTTGTTGACCCCATACAATTGTGGGGCTTATGTTATCATCCAAATGGTTGGTTTTTTGTAAGCCTGTCTGCCTGGTTGTTTGTTTGCTTGGCTGTCCGGGCGGAAGCAAATTCATTAATCCACTCTGCAGCTCCAAAGCAATAACTGTCTATAATAATGGTCTTTACTTTGTACACACATCTATAATTTACACACCCAGGTTGTTGAATTTACACATCCAGACCTTCAAATCCTACCTAAGACCTTGTTCCGATCAGTTCTAGCCTTTCCAGATCCTATCCGATCAATGTTAAGAATGATGACTGAACATGCATCATAATGTACACTTGTACATTGCGCTGTCATAGCACTGGTATGTCAAACCAATTGCGCTCCAGTCACTCACCCTGACAGGCTCCATGACCGGGCTCCCAGACCAAAAGAAAGAACCCCGGTCCATTTAAGCTCAACGAGAACCGTCCCCGACCAGACCAAACAGGTTGATCCCGACCCGTAAAATTCTGAATTTTTAAAATCTGATCTGCTGTTGGTCCAGAGCTTACGTAAAATGAAAATGTTTGGTATAATTTAAGATTTTTCCCTAGAGATAATATTCAGAGTACATTTAAAAAAATAAGAAAAACCAAGGAACAAACTGGAATTGCAGGAACATTCAGAAATAATCTAAAAATAGTGAAATAAAGTTATTTGCCAGTTACAACCATTAATTTTTCCCCTATATAGGTATTGTAACACAGCAGCCAAGATGTACAAGGCCGCCAAAGAAGCCCAGGTCAAAAAAGACGAAGAGCGAGCATATGTGCTGTTCATGAAATTTGCAAACTTGGTACAGCAGATACGTAAAACAAAAGGATACACAGCTGGAGACAAGGTACACAGCTACAGGTTTCAAGTATTTGAGTAGTAGTTGGGTTATTGGAAAATTTTAAATCCTTCATTTTACTGGGGAGGGGTGCTAAAATGCTGGAGTCATGTTCTTGGTGTTGCCACCCAAACTCCATGCTGCTATGTGACTTGCTCCCACAAAATGAGCATACATGTAAAGTCACCAGGGCACTATAAATTGCCAGTCCATTAAGGGAAGGGTATGAGCGTTTGGACAGTATTTATTGTGGGACATTAGAGCACATCAGACATATCAATTGCATTCTGAATACGAAGAATGTCATTCTGATATCAAATAATTTTGAAATTCGCAATGTAATACACATTTTATGGCAAATGATTAAAAATTGATATTTTTGATATTTAACAGTACTCGAAGTAAACTTTATAAATCTGATGATTTATACTTAAAGTGTACGTAGATGGGATGCAAAGCCGACGATCAATTGAAAATATTGACCTTTCGTATTGAAGATAATTCTGGATTTTTTTTCCAAAACATCAAAAAAAAAAATTAGGTCTCTTTGGGAAAAAAATCCATATCTTCAATATAAAAGGTCAAAATTTTCAATTGATCGTCGGCTTTTCCTCCCAGCTACATACACTTTAAGAATATGTCATTAGATTTATAAAAATTTACTTCGAGGACTGTTATATGTGTACATCCATATCAAAACGATGCACTTGTCGGCTGCTACATGTGTCTCATTTCACATAATAGCTAGGACTAAATACCAGACTCATCTCTGAAGTGGAGAGGTCACTTCAAATCATCCCAAGTCACATGGTTTAGGAATACAGAGAACATTCCTTAACCATGTAACTTGGGGATGATTTGAAGTGACCTCCACTTGGAAGATGAGTTTGGTATTTAGTCCTAGCTATTATGTGAAATGAGACACATGTAGCAGCCGACAAGTGCATCGCTTTTGATATGGACATACTATATATATCAAAAATGAAAAATATCAACTTTTAATAATTTGTCATAAAATGTGTATTATATCATGAAATTCAAAAAATGAAAATTATTTGATATCAGAAAGACATTCTTCGTATTCAGAATGTAATTCGATATGTCTGATGTGCTCTCATGTCCCACAAAAAATACTGTCAAAACGCTCATTCCAGATCCCTTAAACACAACAAAATTCAATAGAAATTCTGGAGGAAATATTGATTTTTGAAGACCAAAGTTAGGAGCCATTCTATTTAATTTAATTTATTTTTACCAAGTTGATAAAGATCGGATAAGGCCAAGTAAAAAATAAAACATGTTTCACGTCCGGGTTTTCGAAAAAAAAGGAGGAAGAGGGGGCTTTTTATTTTCTATTTTTTATCGCATAAAATTGGTGTAAATACCCATACTTAGAGCTGTTTTAGCGTATACAATAATGCCTGGAAAAAGGAGGAGGCCCTTTTTTATTTGTTGTTCTGAGAGTCACACCCCCTCTAATGATCACAAAACCTTCCTAAGTGTTTCTTGTATCTTAACAAGGCTATAGAATGCATCCCAACTTCCTAGACATATTTTTTGAAAAGTTATAACTGAATTTCAAAAAATAAAAATATATTTGAGGAAACCTCCAAAAAGGAAGCGGGAGGGGACGTGAAACATGTTTATTTTTTTATTTGGCCTAATAATATTGAATGGCTTATTTTTGTGTGATACAAAAAATACACATGTATATTGCACTTAGAACACAAATATATTCCTTTATCATACACATTTAATATTATCCTTATTTTTCATTACCAGGAATATTTGAACTCTATGATGGGAGCAAACAATGTGATTGGTGCAGTGGATACTGCAGAGGCACTATCCAAATCGTTGGGCAACAGGTAAAGAAAAATTTCTTATCCAATATAGAATCCGCTGCCGTAGTACCCGTCAGTAACCATTGGTTACTGGTTCAAGCCTGGACTCATACACATGTTCTCGAAATTTGATATGCCATAGGCTTTGTGTTGTGATCCTTTCGGTCAGTGGTTCGTAACAAGGAAAGCGTGAGCTAGCGAATAGACCTTCGCAATTAGTTCAGAAAGATGTAAACAAAAACACAACAACCAATCACACACTGGTGCGTGGAGTGGTTTGATTGTTGACACTAATTATCGTACGCCATGGAATAGAGTAAAGATTATAAGAATGCTTCCGTCTGAAGATCCGTCCTTCCTTCCGTCAGTCCGTCCTTCCTTCATTGTGAAAAATTATTTCTCAATAATTGTGTTTGTAGTCGCTATTATTTATAAACAGGAATAAATGTAATAGAGTTGGTATCATTGTGTGACGTTTTTGTTAAAGTTTGTTCAACAAAAAAATTATATCGGATTATGTTTTACTTTTGATGTTATGTTTGTTAATTGGTTTTAATGGTTAAAGTTTCTTTTAGTAGAGAGAAACTGTAAAACTACCATTGATTTAGAAACACTGTATATAATTGTTCCTGATTTTTCAATTGAGTACACACTCTGTGTGTACATGTTATTAGCACCTTTTGTTATGTCTTTGACTAATATACTCTGAGTAAATAAAATGAGAGCTATAAAATACAGTCAATTAGGCAAGGCAAATATGTTGGGGAAATTGTAATACACCTACCCATCATGCAGTGGGAGTTTTAATGATATTTTGCCAAATGTAATCAACACCTGCACTCAGAAGGTCACTTTAATCAATTTGCAATTTGCATTGTGGGATATGATGCCATCAATCCCATGTCTAGCCACTAATCTACACTCATAAAACTAATATCATTAGATTAAATGGCCATTAAAATTGATAAAAATCTAGATATTTGGGTTGCCTTCAATTCAAAATTGTCACAGTTGATGAACATAGAACGTTATAGAATACATGCAATGTCAAATTGGGGGGCAAGGGGTATCATTTTTTCAATCAATTTAGTATCCTTTGTGTCGTTATCATTATAGAATAAAAATTCCTTTAAAAAAGGAATGGGGCCCCCAATGGGAGCTTTGATGTGAGATGCTGAAATCCGAGGGGGGGAGGGCACTCCCACTGTGAAGGTGACGCGTATGTGTAGGGCTGTTAAGACCCCCTTTTTCACCATCGCTGTCACCAAAAGACCCCATTACCAGTACATGCTGTGTAAACCAAAGACCCCATATTTTTCCTTTAGATCTATCACCCAAAGACATTGAAATAACAAAGCCATTTGAAGTCATTTAGAACTAGAAATTCAATTTTCGAGGCTTCTGTAGGCTCTCACACAAAGACCCCATTAAAAGGTCATTCTCACTCAATGCCCCCCCCCCCAATAATTTAGATCCAAACGGATCTACTCAACCAATGACCCCATATTCTGTACATTTTGGTCTCCCTGAATGCCAAAAACTATGCTCTCACACAACGTTATAGGCCCTACATGCAATGTTAAATTGGGGGGGGGGGGCAAGGGGGTATCATTTTTTCAATCAATTTAGTATATGCATTGTGTTGTTATCATTATAGAATAAAAATTCCTTTAATAAACAACAAAAAACAGTAACAATCCTGTTGACCCTGGCTGGAGAAAATTATAAACGACTGCAAATTAATCTATGAGTAAATTGTAGGTCAATGAATTATGCAAACCACACAAAATAACGTTGCACAAGCCAGTGATCTCCTTGCAATACAAACAGCACAAAATAGCGTACGATACGTTAGGCGGTCTACTTGTTATGTATCACATTGCTCTTACTTTGCGCAATGTACTGAACACATGGTCCAGAAATTGATTGGTTAAATATGTTTTGATGGTCGCACATGATCTGCACTACGATGTAGGCTGGCTGACTTATACACTTCTACTCCTCGCTGACGATTGTGACTGCTGAGTTCACTGTCCCTTACTTGTACTACGACGGAGGCTGGCTTTCACTAATCAACTCGTAACCTTAGCAGCCTCAGTTGTCAGCAAGTTTTAAGAGTTGATTAGTGTTGATTAGGCTGGCTTACGCCAGATCATAGACTACCTCAGGCACTACCTCTGGGCATGTTTGTATATTTGGTAAAAATAACATAACACTAAACTACATCCCACAATTACTAGTACCATAAGGACTGAAGGTGATCATGTTTGTGTTTGCAGGTACTCTGAGCTGAAGGAAGCAGAGGAGATCAAAGCCAGATTAGACCAGAGAGACAAAGAGGAGGAAGAAGCCAAGAACAAGAGCAAAGATGGTGCCTTGGTTAACGGAGTCAATGGAGATGCAAATGAAGATGAAGAGGAGAAAGTTATTGGTAAGTCTGTGAGAAGGTTGGTTTTTCTAACAATTTGTAGGATAGTATCCCAAATGGCGTCTAATAGACGACAATCCAGTGAAAGGATATGCCCTCTATATTCCACCACATGGGAAGAGGAAGCCAGGATGGCTGCATACACTACACTTGCAGTATGTCCAGCACGTCCTGGGAGATACTGAGGATATGCTGCAGCCAAACACAATGTTTCGCTAGCTCAGTTGCATAAAGCTTTTAGTAGCTTGCGCAGCCGACTGATGATGATGATCCCAAATTTTTAGGAGCAATCAAGGCCACAGATCTTGCCATGTTCACTTGGGTTTGGTCTTAAAAAATTGTCAAATTTTCAATGCATTGTTTATCATAGGTTGCTATTGTACCAATGTTTGTCAATGCCCACTGCCCTTTTGGCAGGGGGAAGGGCATTTTGCTGCAGAGATAGAACTGTGAAAAGGTAAATAATCTGTAATAGATAATCTGCCCAACGACAAAGCTCAACAGGTGCATCAATTTTTATTTCCCTGTCAATCACAGGTCAAGATGGCTCCATCACCTCTGAAGAGTTGTATGGTCTGTTCCAGGAAGAGAACAAAACTGTGTTGGTGCTCGACACCAGGACAGAAGAGGAGTTTGAAGACTCCCATATCGTCTGCAGGAAATGTGCAAATATACAGACAAGTGCTATCAAACCTGGGTAAGGATGTGACATAATGTGCTTCACATTCATATATCATTCTCACACATTTTTCTTTTTAACCCCATGAGAACTAGCTGCCAATTGGCCAAAAAGAAGTTTTCATTATCAATTGGCCCAATCGGCAACATTGTTAGAATAATTTCACCACACAAAAAAATTGGGGTAGCTTCATTCTGATTGGTCAATTACAGGATATCTTCACTTAAACACCAATCAGAGGCAATGTTAGATCGACAGGTAGTGCTCAGGAGGTTAAAGTCTTTTATTGTTGTGCAAGTAGGTTGTTAAATTACGAAACCATGGCTAATGTGCGTACGTATGTGAGCAGTCAACACTGGGGATAGCAGTTTACATTTAAAGGGTGCGTTATTATTCCCACTGTTTTATCAAATGGACATGAAATGTTGTGATCAAATTGGCCTCTATATGCTTGTTTGGTGAAGTAGTTATTAGGCTTGTTATCAACAGAACCACTGTCGCCAAAATTGTCGACAAAGATAATTTTTTTTAGATTTTTCTGACAGTCGATAAGAGACTATCACTGTTGACAAAATAGTTAATAATAAATTATGCACAACTAGTAGCTACTTCAAGAATAGTAGCTACTTGTATTAAAGTACTAAAAAAATACCAACCATGAGCCTACCATTCGTCATCATTGGCCGTCATGGATGCATGAATAAATGCATTGAGTGCTAAATTTGTGCTAAATTTGGAAGCTTTATAAAGACGATATTTTTCACTTGTTTGTCGACAATGATTTGATGTCGGATTCCAAGTTTTGGTGACATGTTGCTAAAGAAAAATGAAACGATAACAACCCTAGTAGTTATGCATAATAATTTGTACAAAAATTCTCTGGTTGTCACAGGTTATAATGTACTAAATGATTCTGAATGGTTTTTGATCCAATTTCTAGGTGTACTGTTGCTGTAATTGAGAAAGGATTGAGTACACCAGCCAAGTCATTATTCCGAGAGAGAGGATTTGTAGATTATATTGTCATGTTGGATTGGGAGAGCTCTCTTGGAGACGTCATGCAGCACTCAACCCTGGGCAGTCTCAAAGATGCTATTTACAAGGTATGTGGATGGACATGACTGCCAGGAATCATTATGAATACATTTTTACCCCCATCCAAGTTGCTACCACCATTACATGGAAAAACAGTGGCATGATCGATGGGAATTATATAAATAAACTTAATTTTTTACCAGGTTCGCTCTCGCAAATAATAAATGAGACAAGCAGAAAAAGAGATCCCGTCTGGGAATCGAACCCAGGACCTCGGGTTTCCGAAGCCTGTGCCTTTACCACTCGGCCACAGGAGCTTCATGATTAGGCTGATTGAAATTTGAACCCATAAGCGGTAAAAATAATACGCAACAGAACCAAATTTGTATTAAATAGTCATGCTATATCTGAAATCCTTGTGTCTCTAGCATACTTACTTGGTTGCAAGTTATGAGTGTTTACAATGCCAGTTTTCCTACATATTTTATTGTTCTTTACTCCTATTTTTGTTCATATATCAATATCACGATTGCCACATTGGACTTTTTTGGATCATGGTTGTTTCACTAAGCTTTATGTTTCAAAATCCATTGCAAGTTCCGATCATTGTATAACGATTGGTACACATCAGAAACAATATGGTACAGCTAAAATGGCTAGAATGAGTTAAAAACACAACCACTGGCGTCCAGTCAGAACCAGTTGCATTGTGCTGAAATAATAGAAACCAAACTTAATTCCCGTTTCTGCCAGGGTGCCGGCGGTTGAGTTTTGAAGCCATTCATTACTTAAGGTGTAATACTGTATGTATAACCCATCACTAAAGCGATGGTTTACACATAAGTGGAACTGGATGCATATTCTGTTACATTTACAGTTTGAGCAAGTGTCTTCCAGAAGTGCAAAAGTAATTGTTGTAATGTCTTATTAAATGTATACTGAAAATATTATTTTGCAGTGGGATTCAACAGTGACTTTGAAGCGTGAGCCAGTGGTACTGAATGGTGGCTATGAGAGGTGGATTCTTAAGTATCCAATGTACAGCACCAATCCAAAAGTGTTTAAGCCTGATAAAGGAAAGACAGAGAACAAATATGCATCATGTAAGTTATTTTCATGTTGGTACCCTGCAATCTTGGCCAGTGTTTTAGCATTAGCAAGCCACCGTCTGCTCATCATTTTATTTTAGATTTTGTTCCTGGGATGGGCAAGGTTTATGCCCTATGATTGATGCTACATTGTAATTGCAAGTGTTGAGAATGGATATTTTTTGACCTAAATATTAGACCAGATTTGCAAAACAAGGCCATAGCAATGCATATTTGAACCCCCAATGGGCTGTAGAAGTCTGTTCAAATGGGCTGTAGAAGTCTGGTAATGTTTTTAAAGATCAAATAAGGACAGGCTGTTTTATTCAAATGATGGGCAAACTTCAATTTCTAGCTAAGACCCTGATCTTGGCCCTTAACTTCATATGGTCCTTAAACTCACCAAGACTGCAGGCCTGGATTGATCAAAATTGTTCAAAAACGACCTTAAATCTTAACTATCAGGATGGCGAGGGGGCAAGAAGGGTGAGCAAGATTTCTCACAGGGGGCAGCTTCCCCTTTTTACCCTGGCTACTGTTAGGCAATGTAAGGACAGTATCAACAAAAGTTATTTTTGAGTTGTTGCGTTACTTAAAAAACATGTATGAGCTCAATTTTGATCTAAAATTGCCATAATATACCATTCCCAGTTGGATCACCCAATGGGCTAAACCACTCTCCCTTCAAATTCGCTTCAAATTTGGTGTATGGGATAATCTGAAATTAGTAATATATTGTTATGTGATGCATGCTAATAGTTCTACTGTTATATTTCTATAATCTATTTCTAATTCATATTTCAGTGGATTTTGACTATCCAACATCACTTGAAGATGAGGAAGAACCACCCAAACCTAAGCCTGCACCAGCGCCTGCTGCAGCCAGGCAAGGGCAACAGAATGGACCTGTTACAGCAATTGCAGCGGCTGGTGGCGCAGCAGTCGCTGTAGCTACAGCAAAGCCTACGCCAAGCATAAACAGGGCGCTAAAGCCAGGCGCTGCAAAATCCACATCTCAAATTCCATCGCCGACTACAAACATTCCTAGAGCTGTTCCGAGAGCAGCAGCAAGTCAGGTGTTGCCACCGTCATCTATAAATGGTGGTACAACCTCACCAGCAGGTACTGCAGGGATGTCGCATGCGAAGACACTAGCTGGCACCGGAGATGCAAGACCTGCTGCAGCACCTGCAGCAGCAGTGGCGAGATCATTCATACCAGATCGGTCTGTCAAACCTCCGAGCAGGACAGTGGTTTCCTCGGAGATGGACTTGCTTCCACCTTCTTATGAGGATGTCAAGGAGAAGGATATAGAAGATGCGGACCAGGAGAGACTGATGCAGGAGCATAAGAGCAAAGAGAATGCGGCTCGATTGGAGCTGGAGCGCATGAGGCACGGGAAAGCGAAAGCAGAGAATGAGCAGTTGAAGAAGGAGAAGGAAGAGATGGAGCGACGACTTGAGGAGAAGATTGCAGCTCTACAGGTTCTGCAGGTAAGGCGAAATAGCAGAGGAGATATTTTACCCTTCCCAGACTGTTTTGCAACATGATACATCACCTCTTTTCATCATATGACTCTCCCATTTGTTCAGGTTTCCCTGTGTTTTCATTTTGAGACTAGACTGGCTAAACATGGGTCGATATATTGTCAAGAAATAAACATTTGGTAAGATCTGGATGTGCTCTGTTCATTGAGGTTCATTTCATCACAATCGACCCATGTTGCACTAGATAGCAAATCAATACAGAAAATTGAAATGGGAGAAATGCATTGTAGGAAGTGCAAGATATTTTATCTGGGGAAATAGCTTATGTAATATTGTTCCACATTCAGGGTTTTAGTTTGTATTTTAGCATATTTGATAAGCGAGCATTATGATTTTTAACTTACCGTATTTCGTCAAATAAACGCCCCTGGGGGCGTTACATTTTCCCAAGGGGGGGGGCGTTTATTAGAGGTCATTTTTAGCATCATTAGGTAAGCTTAAAAGTCACGCTAAAATGACGAACTATGAACTTTTGACACTGACTTTTGGTTCACTTCCGGGTTGCCGATGCAGATTTTCGCCATTTATTGCTGCTATTATCAACCATGTGAGCAACTTGGTAAGCTTACTACACAAGATAGCATGGAAATATCGGAATTTTTGAAACATCTTGGTTGAAAAAAGTGGTGGGGGGGCGTTTATTTGAGGGGGGGCGACTATTTGACTGAAATACGGTATTTGCTTTTTACACATGTATGTGATCAGACATCAAAATGAATCTTTCATCTCGTAAAGTCAAAATTAATTTTGTTTTAAATGTATGTAAATGGGCAATGTGTTTTACCCCTTCATTGGAAAAATTCATAATTGAGAGAGTACAAAAAAATGAATATACCCCTTCAGCAAAATGTGTAATGAAAACCGTCCCTACATTAGACCCATACAACATTTTTCTTATATTCAGAAACAACTTCCAGAACAAGAGGCCACGTCTCACATATCAGAGCAACCTGTTCAGTCATTTCCAAATGCACAGACACCTAAAATCTCATTTTATATTTTCTCTTGAATTCTGAATCCCAGAAACAACTTCAAGATCAACAGGCCAAACAAGAAGATGAGAAAAGGCAAGCAGAGGAGAAAGCTAAAGCTGAAGAGGAGAGAAAGATAGCTCAAGATGCAGCCAAGGAATCTCCATCTGAATCTTCAGCTGCAGCTGGCAGTCAGGATAAGACTGATAAAGGTAGATGTTGGTATCTAGTCTTACATCAAGGGTTGGGACTGATTTGATAGATGAACTGAAAAAAATACATATAAGCAATTCCAATAATCTTCCTCTTTCATGTCCACAATATGACTAACTGTTTCATCCCAAGTTAGAATTTCCTCAGCTGTGTTGTATTGGTGGTCAGCTTCCATAAAAATGGTTATGATCAAATTAATTAATTTCTCATGCGAACAAAAAACAAACAAACAAATGTCCGAAAAGGATTTGCACTTATGTAGAGGGGACAGGGCTTTTCAAACATCCAAGTTTATTCCTAACATTTTTGACATCAAACATTGTCAGACTTTTTTCCTTCAAACTTTTATCATTGTGTAGTCATATTCCCTAGCCTGTTGTCTGAATCTGGCTAAGGTTGTCTGTGATGTTGGAAGCTTAGCTCATCTCCTTTAAGACTGAGGTCAAGATATGAGGTTTTGAAACAAGAAGCTAAGCTTATTATTTTATTATTTTATCCAATTTAGATGCGTCAAAACCACAGGCATCCACAGCAGCAGCAGCAGCAGGACCTACTAAAGCATCTCCCAAAAAAGATGCCACAAAACCAACCCCAACCACAGCTCAGCAACCCCAGCCAAAGACACAACCACAACAACCAAGTCCTCAACACCAACAATCTCAGAAACCCAAACCAGCCGTGACAACAGCAGCCAAGACAACCACTCTCCCACCAGGGTGGGAGAAGAAGCTGGAACCCAGAAGTGGCCGGTATTTCTATGTGGATCATAACAATGGCAAGACCCAATGGGAGCCACCTGCTTCTGGAGGAGCTGGTAGAGGAGAACGGGCGACAGGTGCTGGGGGCGCTGCTGCTGCCGCCGCTGCAGCAGTAAGGCCTAAGGACAGTTCGCCAAAAGTGAGTCCACAGCATACGATCAAGCAAGGTAGGTTGGGGTAAATTGGTAAATAAGTTTAAGGCTCTATGAACTTTAAACTTGTGTATGTCGATCACACAAGTGCTCAGCGCAGCCAAATGTGTTTGATCTTGGGAGCGACTGGTGATGCTGCTTTGATACTTGTAATTAATGTACTAGTAATTAATTAATCAGAATTAATGGTAAATTTGTAGCAGTTAATATATATGTGACCCATCACATCAACACCTACCAGTTGTCTTCAGCAATGAAAATTTAGATTTAAAAACAAGGATAAACTGCTTTAAAATATGAAACCTTACTTGTTGAAATCAGAGACAACAAAAATGTTTTATGAAGCGAAACAAGCTCAAATTTCTTTAATGTTTCTCATCTTCTTTCTTTGTCTTCTGAAGCCAGCCAACAACGGGGCGGTTTTGATATGATGGATCACATATTACATACAATGATTAAATGTTATTATAATTAATAATTGATTAATAATTAATTGAATTTTCATAAATAATAAGGATCGACCAAGCATCGATGGTCAATCGAAAGATCTAACAAATGTGGCTCTATTTATAGCCTTGCTGGGGCTAATTTGAAAACATTGGCAATTTTCCCTGGAATAAATTTGTGAATATTACATAAAATAACTTGTATGAATTAACAATATTCAAATGATATTACGCATTTTTAATTTATGTTCAAGCTACCCATCATCATGGGATCAAAGTGTGGATTTATTTGAAATTTAATCAAATAAATTGTTATTTACTCATAGATTCACCAGCTCATAAACCCAGCACAGCAAGTACTTCTGCTGATAGCCTCATGACAACAAAGACACGGCTCAAGTCGAGCTCCGAGGCAGAGTTCAGCAGCGGTAAACCGGGTCTCAAGAGGTCATTCTCATCCCCAAACATTGCCAAGATGGTGATGGAGGAAGAGAGTAGGCCTGTTCCAGCGGCACCAGCAGCAAAACCTGTCTTTGACCGCTCCAATAAGCCATCTGAAAGGTAATTGCATGTGTTCTATGATTATTAATAATAATAATAATAATAATAATAATAATGTGAATTTCTAATGCGCACATCTCCACCAAATCAATGGCGCTCAAGGCGCAATACAATGATTATCTTACACTACATTTTAATGTTATAAAGTATAACACTACTATTAATAACTATAAATGTTGAAAATTTTGTGAAAATGGCATGTGGGTGTGTGTCTGTGGGTGGGGGTGTGTAGAGGAGTCACATGTTTGTATATGGCCACAAGTATGTGTTTTGGGTGTGGGGGTCTCAACCTGGGACACACATGAAACCTTGGCATTCCAACTGGGGACCATCAACTGGGGACCATTACCAGTTAAAATGTTGGTGCTATGGTCTGCCTGTAACCTCAAAATGCATAAACACAATGTCCACACTAAATGCAAAATGTCAACAGTGAGAATGTATATATCCGTGTTTGAAGGATCAATCTCACTATCCCTGTTTGTGTGTGTGTCAGTATAATTGGTCTATGTTTAAAGGGTTATGTTTCACTTCTGTCTATTATCATGCTTTTAAAAGTGTATTTTATACTTGGTGTAACTCTGGTCTTTCTATCATATGAATCATACACAGGTTAACCAACATTCAACACCAAGTCAGACCAGTGACCATCAGTCGAATGAGGAACCTTGCACCTGTGTACGGAAGCATGGTAAGTCATCTTCTTATTTTCCCCCAGTGAATCTTGAGGTTGGCTTTTAGTGGATGTGCCAGGTAGGTTTACTGGTGCCACCAGTGTTGCCAAAAGTGTTCATTGCCAGGCTGCTGCAGCAGCAAGAGACCTCAAATAGCACCAAATGATATATTTAATCATAGCCACAAGCTGCTTGAAATCACCCGATTGCTTGAAATCACCCGATTGGGCAGAAAAGAATTAATTAGTCAGTCAATCACTGATCGCTCTTGAAGAGAAAAAGTATATTTTTTGGATTACTGAGAGCACAACATCTGTCTGATTTGCTATGTCTTAATCCCATTGAGGGAGGTATTCCCCACCCAATCTATAGAACGCTACATCCAGAAGTATGCCCAAAAAGGGTGCTGCTGCCTTATGATCTCCCAAGTAGCCCAATTTTGTCAAGTCGTGGTAGCATTTTCTGAAGTGTGGCAAGTGATCTTCAATTAGCCCATTTTGGGCCGAAACTGTGACATCACATTAATGTCAGCCATTGACAGTAATTAGATTTAAACGATCAAAACTAATCCTTAGCTAATTTACTGTAATGTTCTAATGCATCTTTTTGCTACTTCTGACATATGGCAGGGTCGGAGTAGGACTGGACTCAAGAATCTGGGCAATACCTGCTTCATGAATTCTGTGGTGCAGTGTCTAAGCGCTACAACTCTATTGGCACAATACTTCATCAATGACAATTATGTAGCGCATATTAATCGGTAAGTACATGTACTGTCAAAATGGGCTTTTTTTGTTGAATATAAATTTTTGCACTGTCTGTACTCAACACAGCTACCGCAAAAATGAAAAAGTGGAAGTAATGTTCTTTTATGTAATCAAATGATTGTATATCCAGGGTTTTGCCCTTTTTTGCCAGCAAAAAATGGCAAAAACTGAAAGAGTGATACATATTTCACTTTTTTCGTATCAAAACAAAGGCCAGATGTTGTAATTATAAGTAAGCATATTAAGAAATTAAAGGCATGAGTTTTCATTTCTCATTAGTGCACTTAAAGGAGGATTTTGTGATCCTAGCATCCTCTTTATATGACATTTTTCAGTAATGAAGCTTATTCCCAAAATTTCAGTTGAATCCGATTTTGCGTTTGCGAGTTATGCATGATTATGTGTATTACACTGCTCCATAGGCCAGTGGTGTTATTTCGTTCTGGTATACCAGAACGAAATTCAAATTTGATGATATTTTTGCTAAACAAATTAATCTGCAAGAAATTTTTGGTACATGAACATTATGTAGCTAAAGGTGTCCAGTGGTATAAAAATCTCAACTTTTTTTGAAAAAAAGTGGGGGGATGAAGCTGTGGATCATGAAATGCCCTTTTAACTAAAATATGTCATATAAAATTTAAAAACTTTTTCATTTTAAGGATTTGATGAGACAAAAAATATATTGAAAGATTCGTTAAAAGTTGTGTGTTACTGTTTATGAACTTTATGTGTTACTTTTTAATATTTGACTTGACTATATATGAGTTTTTGCCAGTTTTGCAGGTTTAAACCAGGCAAAAACTGGCAAAAACAGGTTCTACTTTGCCGGTAAAAAAATGAACCCTGTGTATATCCCTTTAATGTGAATTTTAATACTCCTTGCCTTCTTCATACACAGACGCAATCCCCTGGGCCGAGGTGGAGAAGTTGTGGAGGAGTTTGCCGTTGTCATCAAGGCGTTGTGGTCTGGCCAGTACCGTTCCATCTCACCAAGAGACCTACGTGATACTGTGTACAAGTATGTGCCGGAGTTCCGCAAGCATATGGGACACCACCATGACTCACAAGAATTCCTTCTATTCTTGATGGATGGACTCCATGAAGACGTCAACCAGGTATAAGGGGTTAAGGGGTAAAATGTTTCAATGTCCTCAACTGACTGACCCTACTGAGGTCAAAGGTCATCATAATTGTGTATACCCATATCAAAATGTAATAGCTATGGCACCAGAACCAAATTTGTTTGATCTTTGGATCAACCGTTGATGCTGCTTAGATGCTATCAACTAATTAATCGGAATTAATGCTAAATTTATATTGATCTATATCAATACAGGCAAAGATTCATTTATGTTATCACAATTAACAATAGTCAATTAATTGATTTCATAAATAATAAGGATCGACCAAGCATCGATGTTCGAAAGATCAAACTAATTTGTTTCTATTACCTACGAATATATACCAGACTCATCTCAAGTGGAGGTCACTTCAAATCATCTTCTGGCCGCATGGTTTAGGAATGTTCTTTGTATTCCTAAACCATATGAGTTGGGGATGACTTGAAGTGACCTTCACTTGAGATGAGTCTGGTATTTATTCCTAATTGATATGTAAAAAAAAACCTGGCATATAGCAACCGGCAAGTGCATCCTTTTGATATGGATGTACACATACCACTGTCCCTTCCTTTCTTCCTTTTCCCTAAGCACCCTCCCTTTCTCTCCCCCTCCCCAACTCTCTCTTCCCTCTCTCTCCTTCCCTCACCTGTTTTCCTCAGAAAGTAAATAACCTTTATAGGCATACTATCCATGCCACTTATCAGCTTTCCTTCATATATAAACATGAACACATATTCATCATTGCATATTCACTTGTCCTATCCTAACAAGGTGACCAAGAGAGAGTACATAGAGGAGCCAGACTATGCCAAGATGGCTGACGAGGAAGCTTCTAGGATATCGTGGGCCAATCACAAGCGCTTCAATCGATCCGTCATTGTGGAGCTGTTCCAAGGACAATTCAAGTCCACCATTCGATGTCTGACATGCCATCACCAGTCGGTCAAGTTTGACTCATTCACGTTCCTCACCTTGCCTATACCGTCGAGTGGACGAACGCATCTTAAGGTAGGCTTTATGTGATGCTTGGTTACAGTCACTATGGACCACAATGGTCTCATCCCAATGGCATAGTTCAATAACCTCAATAAAACAATCATAGTGCAAAATTTGACCTCAAGTAGCAGAGTATGAGTTTTGGTACCCAAATTTTCAAAGGTCATTCAATGAATGTGCAAATGTATTGGGGTTAAAGAACTGTGCCCTGATAGATGAACATACTGTGGATCCTAGTGTGTACAGTATTCGACTTTTATATTTAGGGCTCTGGGTGCTCCCGTAAGTCATCTGAAGGGACATGTAATAATTATCATACTTTGAAAGTGAAATTAGACATTTTTTCATACAAAACAATATTTAATTCAGGAAGATAGCAATAATACCAGAAGAGTAAATGTGACAATTACACCAAAATTATTTTGCTGTTAGACAAGCAATTTCTACCCTATTCAATGCTTTTAGTTAAAGTACATTGAAAAGGAAAGCGATTAAATAGATACAAGTTAGGAAACGGGTGCTAATTAAATTGAATACTATAATTTACATAGCGTCGTTGGGCAGGAAAACCTCCTTATGTGTCTTTGGCCCTGAACATATTTAAAGCAAAACTGCCAACAGGTTACATAGGAGGTTTTGCTTTAAACATGTTCAGGGGCCAAAGACACATAGGTTTCTCCTGCCCAACGACAATAAGGTGAATTGCATATCTGCTAATATCTTGAGTTTTTAAAGCCAGAAGAAGCGATTAGTTAAAGAATAAAGATGTATTATGTGAATTTTTGCTAGACTATTCAAAAAGTGAAAGTAGAATTTTACTTTGCAATCCTTTTTCTAGACCAGTGCTTTAAGATAAAGGTAAAGACTTCACATTACAGTTGATTTTTTATTTCTTCTGTGGTCGAGGTAGGCGCTGGTGATCGTGAAGTAGTGGTGAGGTCTCCTCCCCTTATACGCACTGACGACCAATGGTAAACTGTCTTGTTGTCAAGACTTGATCAGCCAATCAGTGTGATTGTTTATCGCCTGTGTGTTTACGCTCGCTCGTGCACGCGATACGCATAGCTCCGACCACGGAAGAAATAAAAAATTAACTTTAGTTACAAGTGCTGACGGTGTTGAGGAAAACCTGCACTCACTTTGCTTCAGGGCCAAGTAATTTCAGATGCTCATAGCCCTGTAGAACATTCAGATAAATTCAAAGAAAATCTATTTTATAAAACCAACCCATTGTTTCCTTGTACCAACAGGATTGCCTGGCTAATTTCTCCAAACCAGAGAAAATGACAGGTGATGATGCTGTGTACTGCTCACGATGCAAGGCCAAGCGTAACTCTGTCAAGACAATTCTACTGTGGAAGCTGCCACCAGTGTTGCTCATATGTCTTAAGAGGTAGGCATTTTTATGCTTCTACCAGAGGTATTATGTTTCTTGGTTGTCCGTCATTCCATCCATCTGTCCGAAGGTTGCGAGTGCAATTACTTGGAACTGATAACAGGGATGTGATTTGTCTGGATTTTGGCCAAAATTTTTTTGATTTCAGCCTGTTTCAGGGTATTTTTGCCCAATTTCACACTGTTTTTCTGGATTTTTTTTTTACTATTTTCTGGATATTTCACAAGCTGTGAATCACACCCCTGAGATAATCTGTATAGTGATGCGATTTGGTGGAGGGGTGGCAATTAGCGGTCTTCAAATTCCAGTAGGTTTTACTAAATTGTGGTTTGTGCATTGTGACTTTTTGCGTTACAGGTTTTATCAAAATAATTGGTACCCATTAGTTTCTAATGATTATGGAGAAGACTGCCACATCATAATTTAACCCAAGATCTACGTAATTTGTAAATAACTCTTATAAAGGGTCATGAAACAATGAAAAATTGTCATTTTAAGAAGATTCAATGTTGTATTGGGGAAGAAGTAGGCTTTTTAATAAACACCAAACCTGACAGGGACCAATCATTTTGATGTGGTCGGTATTTCTTAATATATCTTGTGTTGTATCTTTACTTACCGCAGATTTTACCATGAAGGAATGTGGAGACAGAAGCTTCAGACCATGGTGGAGTACCCGTTATCAGACATGGACATGTCGTCATTCACCTTGGGGCCTAGAAATCGAAACCCATACAACCTGTTTGCCGTCTCCAATCATACAGGCACTCTGGATGGTGGACATTGTAAGTTCAATTTAGTATGTAAATCCATTGGCGAGATATTATCAGGCCTGGATTGACCTTTCTCAGGGCCCTGGTGGGCCAGACTAAAATTTAGGGCTATCGGGAAACATGTGTTACACCTCCAATCCGTAAATCCCTCAAACCACTTTTTTTTTTTTTCTTTTTTTTATCCTCCCAAATTTAGAACCCCCTGGATTCTGGGCCTGGACCTATCCGGCCCTGTGGTAAATCCAGCCCAGGATATTATGCTATCATACAACCTGATCAGAATTGGAACATTCATGTTTGAAATTCTTATGTTAACTCCAAAGGATTTGGTCGACAAAGCAAGACCAAATTATATTGAAAAAAAAACTGTAAAAGATCACAAACTTTGTAAAACGTAAGCTTGACCAGGTCAGAGCCAACTAATTTGGGCAATCATGCAGATAAGGCCTAAAAAAAGCTTTGCACTTTTCGACAGAACCTCAAATCTGAAAAAATAAGGGTTGGGTTTTTGGTGTTTTTTCCCCATATTTGAATTTTCATATAATTTGGTATAAAATTTGCAAAATGTTTGTAATTCGCACTGCACAACTCTGATCTATTAAAAAATGAGCCTGGCAAACCATTGATTATTTACCATTGTATTTTATGGTGCACACACATTTTTTAATAAATGTGGCAAAATATAAAAAACAATACCGACCGACCCTGACTTTACTTTTTTTAGGCCTAACATGACAAGTCATTTTAGAGATTTTCAAAGTTGTATATCTTGTTCTTTTCAGATACTGCATATTGTAAGAATGCAGTAAATAAACGCTGGTACAAATTTGATGACCATGAAGTGTATGATGTGTCTGCTGGCAATATTAAGGTGAGAACTGATCAATCTTAACAATAATTTTGATTTTCAAAGGTGTGTCAGTGATTTACTGGATCAAAACATCCTAAAGGTCGTTTAGAAAATTCAGATTTTTGCATTTTTGGAACAAGTATATGTGCCCATCCACCACAAATGAACTGTAATGTTTGGCAGAGCTTGTTTTGCGATATGGGCCATTAAGGGGGTACTACACCCCTTAATAAATTTGTGTCTATTTTTGCATTTTTCTCAAAAACTAATAACACACTGGTAACAAAAGTTATGTATTTTATAGGGGCAAGGCATCCAATTACTACACTGGAATTTCAGTGACCCAAGACAAGCGGTTCTTTATTTATGATAAGAAATAAGGTACCGCTAGGATGTACCTCATTTCCTATCATATATACTGAACCGCTAGTCTTGAATCACTGAAATTTCAGTGAAGTAATTGGATTCCTTGCCCCAATAATATACATAACTTTTGTTACTAGAGTGTTATTATTGTTTGAGAAAATGCAAAAATAGTCACAAATTTACCACAGGGGTGTAGTACCCGCTTAAATGTCTCAAAGGATTTTGCAACTCTTTTCCTGATCCTTTACTGCCTTGCAAACAAGTAACATGAACATGTAATATATCATTGTAAAACCTAATATTAAAGAGAAATTGCATGTCCCATATCTCAAAAAGTGAAAATGCCAACATTGCAGCCCATTTGTGGTGGTCACCTGGACGGTCACATATAATAATGTAATAATGAACCAAATATATGGTCAGTGCGAAAGCAATCTGGACATTCAAAATCAGGCGGCGGATGACATGATCGAGCCGGCAACCCGTGAAACCGCCCGGCCGTATGGCATTTTCCATATACTCGGTTAGTTTTGTGGGGTTCATTATCGAACCCCAACGGTTTTAGCTTGTATTTATATTATTTATCAACATGGGCCTATTTGTTTGTGATATTTCAAGCGTTTTAAAATTTCAAAATAATCCCATTCAATGACACGGTTGACGATGAAAATTTACTGAATTTAGGGACTGCACGTCATACACCACCTGTTCAAAATGATGGTAGGATTAAGGTAGATCTGTAGAGTGTACTTTTATTGTCTCGCCTGAACTTTGTTCAGGATGGGACTTAGTAATCACTATTTCTGTCTGTCCGTCCGTCCGTCCGTCCGTGTGTGTGTGTGTAGGGGTGGGTGTGTGGATGTATGTGTGTCCGTCCGGAGCTGTATCTGGGGAACCGTAAGACTTACGGCGACGCTACTTGGTGGGAGGAAGGGTATCCAAGTTTGCTCCGTAACCGTATGTTTTCGGTGAAAACTATGCAAATTAACATAGCTAATTTGCATAATTTATGCGAAAATCAGCGCAAATTGATAGCGGAGTTTGTGGACAGACTATCTCAAGATCCGTCGGGCGCATGGTAGCGAAACCTGGTGGCAGCTATGATACACATCTGCTGATCACCTGATTAGTTTTTCGCGAAAAGTATGCGCATTTAGTTGTTAATTTGCATAATTTATGCGGAACGATTCTACAAATATGGTTGGAAATCTGAAGAAATCCGCCTTGTGGAGCTGTATCTGGGGGAGTCGTAAGATCCCTAAGCCCTATGATGATGAAACGTGGTAGGGGGTAGTATGACCAGAGGATTTCAACCCGATTCGATTTTCAGCGCAAAATATGGTAATTAAGTACCTAATTTGCATAATTTATGCATAAAATGCAAAAACCTATTTTCTCGGAGACTAGGGGTGCATACGTTCTCCAAACTTGGTGGGTGGGTGCATCTTCACCCCAGACAGAACAAGTTTGTATTGGTTAGTGCGTCAAGGTCACCCGAGGTCATCCAGGGGTCATCTGAGGTCAAATGACTAAAAACTGTCGTATGGGCACGAAACTTGGTGGGTACGGTCAACATAACGTGGTAGGGGTAGTATGACCAGAGGATCTCAACCCGATTTGATTTTCAGCGCAAAATATGGTAATTAAGTACCTAAGTTGCATAATTTATGCGTATTTGAAAACCCTTGTGAACAGCTTATCTGGAGATCCGTATGGGGTACAGTGACGTAACTTGGTGAGGAGTAGTGGGGCCAGAGGTTTTTGACCTGATTAGATTTTGAGCGTAAAATATGGTAATTAAGTACCTAATTTGCATAATATATGCGTAATAAGCAAAATACCTTATGAACAGATTATCTGGAGATCCGTATGGGGTACAGTGACGTAACTTGGTGGGGAGTTGCGTGGCCAGTGGTACTCGACCTGATTAGATTTTCAGCGCAACATACTTTATCCAATTTCGTGAGGTCAAAGGTCACATACAAGGTCAAAGGTCAACTGAGGTCACCAAATCTTTTAATAACTAATTTTCAACTGTGCATCACATATCCAACTAACAGCTTGATCGATCATGTAATTAAGGAAATATGACGACTTTAAGATAGTCGCTTTCCATGTAAAGTATAGCAAAGTAGCACTTTCAATGAGTGATAACTCGTAAAGGAAGCATCTTTCTGTTTTGATTTATTTGATGAAATAGTTCTTTGGTATTGCCAAATTTGATTTTTCAGAGCAACATACTTTATCCAATTTCGTGAGGTCAAAGGTCACATACAAGGTCAAAGGTCAACTGAGGTCACCAAATCTTTTAATAATTAATTTTCAACTGAGTATCACATATCCAAATAACAGCTTGATCGGTCATGTAATTAACGAAATATGCGACTTTAAGATAGTCGCTTTGCATGTAAAGTATAGCAAAGTAGCACTTTCAATGAGTGATAACTCGTAAAGGAAGCATCTTTCTGTTTTGATTTATTACTTTGATAAAATAGTTGTTTGGTTTTGCCAAATTTTGGAAGGTCATTACGGGGTCATCCGAGGTCACTCAGGGGTCATCTGAGGTCAAGTTATTACTACTTGTATGGGCATGAAACTTGATGGGTCCAGTCAACATTTCAAGCCAAATTTTTGGAAGTTCATTTTGGGGTCATCTGAGGTCAAATTAGTAAAAACTGTCGTATGGGCATGAAACTTGGTGGGTACAGTCAACATTTGAAGCCAAATTTTTGGAAGGTCATTTTGGGGTCACCAGGGGTCATCTGAGGTCAAATTAGTGAAAACTGTTGTATGGGCATGAAACTTGGTGGGTACAGTCAACATTTAAAGCCAAATTTTTGGAAGGTCATTTTGAGGTTACTAGGGTCATCTGAGGTCAAATTAGTAAAACTGTCAGATGGGCATTAAACTTAGTGGGTACACAGTCAACATTTAAAGTCACATTTTGGAAGGTCATTTTGGGGTCACCAGGGGTCATCTGAGGTCAAATTAGTAAAACTGTCGTATGGGCATGAAACTTGGTGGGTACAGTCAATATTTAAAACCAAATATTTGGAAGGTAATTTCGGAGTCACCAGGGGTCAACTGAGGTCAAATTAGTAAAAACTGTCGTATGGGCATGAAACTTGATGGGTACAGTCAACATTTATAGCCAAATTTTTGGAAGGTCATTTCGAGACCACCAGGGGTCATCTGAGGTCAAATTAGTAAAAACTCGTATGGGCATGAAACTTAGCACAAGGGTACAGTCAACATTTAGAGCCAAAATTTTAGGTCATTTCAGGGCCACCTGGGGTCATCTGAGGTCATATTAGTAAAAACTGTTGCATGGGCATGAAACTTGGTGGGTACAGTACAGTTACAAATGTACCATCAGCCAGATAATCGTGCCCAGCCGATAACCGCCAAATTCATTTACCTCTCTACCAACAGTTATCGCAAAAGCAGGCGGTCACAAAAGCAGGCGGTCACAAAAGCAGGCGAGACTCGTGGTTCGAGAACCGCCTTGTTATAAATGTACGAATGATGCTGTCCAAAACCATAGGTAACATCTGTGTGTGAGCAGTCAACACTGAGAAGAGCAGTGTTTAATGAAATACCACACAAGATATTATTTAAGAAATAAAGGGTAATGCATGATCCTTTACACGAAAATAATGTGTCCGAGGCAGTAAAAACGTAAATAATGGGTGAGGCGCAGCCGAACCCATTATTTAAACGATTTTACTGCCGAGGACACATTATTTGTGTGTAAAGGATAATGCTGCACCCTTTATTTCTATTCTATTACCACAAAATAGTGCGATTTAAAGAGAAAATATCACATTTTTGCCCAAATATTTCAAGTTGTTTACCTCAAGGTGTAGCGCCTACACGTAGCCAAAGCGTATGCACATTCCAATAACACAACCTAACATTCCATTCTCCCCTATAAGCAGGTATGCACATACAATAACACACCCCTGGCATTCCATTCTCCCCTACATAAACAGGTGTGCTGTGCGCTTTGCTGTGCGCTGTGATGATATAAGAACATAAAGTTTGTTGCCCTTGACACTTTATCGCTAATTAATGGTCTGTCACGTGACGCGTTCCAATAAATCACAGTGCGCGATTTTGAATAATGGGTCGTGGGGGTAATAGAAAATAAAATAGGGCTATTTTATGATAGTTGTTCATTTGGTGCACAATAGTTTCTCTAACTGCACCACCAGATGATCAACCGGCAAAAACCTCATTGGCCCCTGAACATGTTTAAAGTAAAACCTATGAAATAACCTCTTGGCAGTTTTGTTTTAAACATGTTCAAGGGCCACAAGTACATAGGTTTTTCCTGCCGCCCAACAACATGTGTAAGCCAATTTGATCATAAAATCTCATGGAAACATTGCATTCCCTATTACACCAGGTTCAATTGCAATTTATCAAGGGATTTACATAATTATAGTTATATGAAGCATTCCTAGACTAACATTTTGAAACGGTTCAAATTATACATAAATTTAAGTATTTATTAATCAATTTGTTCATTATTTCTTCCTCATACAGAGTTCCGCTGCATACATATTATTCTACACCTCAATAGACTTACCTCCTCCATGAAATGGAAGCACACCTGTACCACTTCTGAAGACTATACTTGGAAAGTAGCAGCACACTTAAACGAAGTGGCAGTCGGAATCTAAAGTATATCTCTAGCTGTGTTTATAAACTTGGGATTTATGACGTATTATCACAGTTCAATCTCCAGGGAAGGTATCTTACCCTTCCCAGAATCCTTTGCAACATGATGACTCATCTTGTTTCATGAAATGACACTCCCATTTCTTTGCTTCTCTATGTTTTTATTTTGAGAATATACTGGCTGAACATGGGTCGAATTCAAAGAAATAATATATTTTGCAAGATCTGGATATGCTTTGTTCATTGCGGGACATTTCGTCACTTTCGACCCATGTTGCACTAGATAGCTGTCAAATTAGTTCAGAAAATTGAAATGGGAGAAATGCATTATGGGAAGTGTAAGAGATCTTCTTTGGTCATGCATCCACTTTGCTTTCTATGTGATGCACATATAAAATGGGCTATTCCAGTTGAAATCCATACACCTCTGTGGAAGACATGACCTTAATCTCTCACACAAGGGGTGTAGATTCTAAATAGAGTCACCCATTTAGGTAAACCCATTTGAAATTCACACTCCCTGTGGAAGAGATTAAGGTCATGTCTTCCATAGGGGTGTATGTATTTCAACTGGAATAGTCTAGTGAAACCATAGAAGTCAGCCTCTGCCTTATTTACATGTTGCTCATTATGGAGGCAAAGATAGTGGACAAGGTTCAATATTGTTATATGGCATGCTCTTAACAAACTTCTGATGATTTTCATGTGTTTTGATTTCCAATCTGTGTGTTGGGTAGGGAAAAACTCTGTGTCATTGGCCCCTGAACATGTTTAAAACAAAACCTGCTATGTAACCTCTTTGTAGTTTTGTTTTAAACATATTCAAGGGCCACAAAGTACATAGAGGTTTTTCCTGCCCAGCAAAGCATTACACAATAATTGAGAGAAATTGTTTTTGCAATATATGCTTGGACGTTTTTAACACCTGTACGAAACTTGCTTCAAAGTATACACATACATAAGCTGTCATAAAAGTGTACAGTTCATATTTATCAGAGGTCCTGTGTTGTGTCCATTTACTATTTACCTGGCGTCGTGGCCCTCGTGCTGGAATTGAATTAAAAATGCAGTGGGTCTTATTTAATTTTACTTGATGTTTGAGCTTCATCCGTATTGCGTAAAAGCTCAGTGAGTATTATAGTGTTATTCCCATTATGAAGTTATTAATATATATCCAGTGCAATCAAATATTATTTGTATTATATCCATGAAAATAATAAACATATACAGGCTGAGAATAAGATCTTCATATCAGTATATTTCTAAAATACACTGAAGTGCTTGAAAAAAGCAAAATATTTATTCCCATACTGCTATTGATGTAGCCAAAACATTTTGTTAGCATTAATATTTTGTGCAAGTTACTTTGGACCAAAACTGAACCATTATACCGTAAAAACTTGATAGTTATCATATGTGCTTACTATCGAGCGCTTTTGAAAATATGAAATTGTACCATAGTCCGGCGCTTAACCAAGTGAGCTAATGGGGCCGAGACACATTTGCAGGTTTACTTGTCCATATATAACTATTTGCATCAATGATTTGCTCAAAACCCACTACACTTTTGTGGATGGGGGCTCTTCAATTTTGCATGTTTTAAAAGCACTCGATGGTAAGCACATAATTATGCTAACTATTGAGTTTTTACGGTATCATATATGAAGTGCCAAAGGTTGTAGACATTTTTGATTAAGAATATTACAAGATCATTGGGGGACTGATTTTGTTCAGTTTATGTGTTTTCTAAACTGAACTGATAAAGCACATTTGAGGACAAAGTTTTCAAGCATGAAGTCTTTTGAGTGTTTGAAGATTAGAACAAGTGTTTTCTCCTTAGTTGCCCATTAAGGGCTGAACACATTATTGGTGTATTCTGGCAAGATCAGACAGAACTAGGTATCTACATGTAGGCTACTTATGCCTCAATTGAATGAAAGAATTTGAACAGGTGTCCTGACCTCAATGCAGTCCTTTCAATATTAAAGTCTTTTGGATCTTGTCCCACTAGTAGATGTTGGATATATCTGATATTTTTTGCATTCGTCACGAATTTTAAGCATGCGATATATGGTGTTCAGTTCATTAATGTCTCTTATTTGTTCTGAAGACACAATTGATGTATTGTGGCAAGATCAGACTAGAACCAGGCATCTACATGTTACTTGCAACAGAGGTTCTGCCTCATTTGAATGAAAGATTTGAACAGGTGTCCTGTACCGCAATACAGTCCTTGCAATATTGCATATAGGATCTTATCCCACCACCAGCAGATGATTGGATCTATCTGATATTGCAAGTATTTATTACAATTGGATTTTTAAGCAACTTCATGCTTAAAAGCATAAGGATGTTATGGCATTCAGTTCATCATCATAATTGTTTCTTATATTGTTGTTTTTATTATTTGAACTGATTAGTCTAGTTTATGCAATTGCACATGCAGAGCTAATTTGTTGGTGTGAATCTAAAAATTGATTCTTACTTTAGTTAAATATTTTGAGTGAAGCAAGGGTTGATCATGTCAACTTTTATGGAAAAAAAAACCTTTTATGTACCCAGTAGCTATAATAGCAAGAAATAAATGATCACTATAAAACCATACCTGTATATTTTGTCAAGGGCTATACACCAATCAAGTGCAGCAACAATAAAGGCAAGAAAATATTTTGCCCTGTAGAAAGTGCATTGACATCACTTTCATCTTACAGCACAATACAAAAGGATGGATTTAGATATCTCGTTGAGCAGGAAGAACATGTGCACTAGTGGCCCTTCAAAACTGTGAAGATGTTACAACAGAGGTTTTGTTTTAAACATTTTCAGGGCCAATATATGACACAGGAGGTTTTTCCTGCCCATAACGGATATGGGATTTGCCATTATCAGTCCAAGAGAACGCCAAATATGGATCAGGAGTATTACATAATAATACCCTGCTATGACAATAGCTGCACTAGGTTAATCGGATAATCTCCTTATGTGGTTAGCATGGCTGGGCCAGGAAATCCACAAGGTCAGCCAATGTATGTACATGTATTCGGTACATGTGCCATATCTTTTACAATGGGTGATAAATTTCTGGTTTGTTTTATTGTCTCGCCTGATAAGGCAGGAGACTATATAATCACTTTTCCGTATGTGTGTGTGTGTGTGTGTGTGTGTGTGTGTGTGTATGTGACAAATTTGGTTAAAGTTTTGGTTAAAGTTTGCCTTCCGCCTATTTTCTCGGAGACTATGAGTCGCACATTCCTCAAACTTGGTGGGTGGGTGCATCTTGACCCGAGACAGAACCGGTTTGTATTGGTGAGGGCGTCAAGGTCACTGAGGTCATGTAGGGGTCATCTGAGGTCAAATTAGTAAAAACTGTCGTATGGGCATGAAACTTGGTTGGTACAGTCAACATTTAAAGCCACATTTTTGGAAGGTCATTTTGGGGTCACCAGGGGTCATCTGAGGTCAAATTAGTAAAAACTGTCGTATGGGCATGAAACTTAGTTGGTACAGTCAACATTTAAAGCCAAATTTTTGGAAGGTCATTTCAAGGTCACCAGGGGTCATCTGAGGTCAAATTGGTAAAAACTGTTGTATGGGCATGAAACTTGAGGGGTACAGTCAACATTTAAAGCCAAATTTTTGGAAGGTCATTTCAAGGTCACCAGGGGTCATCTGAGGTCAACTTAGTAAAACTGTTGTACAGGCATGAAACTTGGTGGGTATAGTCAACATTTAAAGCCAAATTTTTGGAAGGTCATTTCAAGGTCACCAGGGGTCATCTGAGGTCAAATTAAGTAAAAACTGTTGTACGGGCATGAAACTTGGTGGGTACAGTCAACATTTAAAGCCAAATTTTTGGAAGGTCATTTCAAGGTCACCAGGGGTCATCTCAGGTCAAATTTAGTACAAACTGTTGTATGCGGGCATGAAACTTGGTGGGTACAGTCAACATTTAAAGCCCAATTTTTGGAAGGTCATTTCGAGGTCACCAGGGGTCATCTGAGGTCAAATTAGTCAAAACTGTTGGTCGGGCATGAATCTTGGTGGGTACAGTCAACATTTAAAGCCAAATTTTTGGAAGGTCATTTTGAGGTCACCAGGGGTCATCTGAGGTCAAATTAGTAAAAACTGTTGTACGAGCATGAAACTTGGTGGGTACAGTCAACATTTAAAGCCAAATTTTTGGAAGGTCATTTCCAGGCCACCAGGGGTCATCTGAGGTCAAATTAGTAAAAACTTTTAGATGGGCATAATTCTTGTTGGGTACAGTCAACATTTAAAGCCAAATTTTCGGAAGGTCATTTCAGGGTCACCAGGGTAATCTGAGGTCAAATTAGTAAAACCTGTTGCATGGGCATGAAACTTGATGGGTACGGTCACCATCAGCCAGATAATCGTGCCCAGCCGATAACCACCAAATTCATTTACCTCTACCAAAAGTAATCACGAAAGCAGGCGAGACTCGTGGTTCGAGAACCGCCTTGTTTCAAAACGCAACAGTCGATATTCTAAAGCTTGGTCCAAATCCAAGAGAAAACCAACTCTAGTAATTTATGTGGTTTCAAATTATATCGGCCATTGCCTTTTTGATAGAAATGGTGTTTGTTGATGTGCACAGTTTCCCATTCGATCATAACATGCTGTTGTACATCCAAGGTCAAAGGTCTTTTAATCCATATTTGGCGTTGTTCTGGGACTGATTATGCAGATGCAACAACAATAGCTTTGTAACATATTTTCATGAAAATGATTCTGGTGCTGTGCACTAATATCCTACTCCAGTGTAACTGGTTAACATAAGTGTAAGAGCTTTTTGTTATTCTGTGACAAGCATAAATACTGACAATATTTATTAAATATAAGGGAACAATGCAAATATCAATGATCAAGTCCTTTAAAATGTGACTACCATTTTTTACCCTGATGTTGCAGTGACTTGAACATGGCGGGACAACTGTTTCACTAGCGCATCTGTGTGGCATCTTTAAGCATGTGCGGGTGTACGCTAGCGATTTGAGCGAACGCTAGCAATTTGAAGCGGTGTCCAATGCGCACTGATATCACTGCCACATCGGGTGATAGTTTTGTAGCGAAGCTGACCCAGCCCTCCCTGTCTATAACAAAACCAGAAGTTGGTAAAAATAATATTGGTTTTATGAGCATAGCCATAGGAGATACATAATCAACATATTAACCCCCAGTTTCATTATAAGGACTTTATCAGTCATTTGGTTTGGTCCCTAACTCTTATGTAGGCATAAAGCAGTATAATCTATGTATATAATAAACATCCTGTAATATAAAATAATAAAAAATATACTATGTATGTGTAAATAATATATCACAAAGTAAATTTATTTGTACAATTATAAATGTATATTTGCAAGGTGCCTGCTATATGAATGTTAACTTGATTTATGATTAGTGAATGAAAATTGTTGAATATATGTCAGAGTTGATCAAAATAAAACGAATGTCTGTGAGTGGAAAACATGTTAAGATTGATGATAGAGAGAAAAGAATCCTGTGATATGCAGCACAGATTGATTGAAGTTATTTAATGTGGCTATTCCAGTTGAAATCCATTATACACCCCCTGTGGAAGACATGACCTTAATCTTTTACGCAGGCAGTGTGAATTTCAAATGGGAGATAAAGGTCATCATGTTGTCCATAGTGGGTGTTTGGATTTTAACTGGAGTAGGCGATTCATACCCCGGGGTGCTGCAGCCACCAAAGCACCCCCCCTGGATCCGCGCTTGCTGGGATGGCAATTTACTCATACATTTAGGGAACAAACCAAAAGATTGATGACGTCCTTTAAACGTAACTGGTTTCGTTTCTCAGCCGACCCTCTCCTCCCTGCCAGAAACGTAATAATAAAATGTTGAAAATGTTGACATAATAATAATAGTGACACATTTTTTCAGACCGATGTTTTGTACAAATGTAATCGAGGATTTTTACCCCCTCCCAACGAAACCAGTTACGTTTATAGGACGTCATTTATCTTTTGGTTTGTTCCCTTATGTATAGAGAAAGTTTTGAAATTATAATTATAATCAGTTTGGAATATTTTATGATATTAACAGAAAATATTTGAATGTCACTTCAAATGCCCAGGGGTGCTAATAGTTGAATATATGTGACCATCCACCACGAAGTGGTAGTCAAGTCGGCTCTAGATCATTTTCTGTTTATTGCAGATTTTGAACGAATGCACTTTCAGCTTTGAAATGACACCTCAACCAGCTTCATCGGACATCTGGAAGTGAAGTTATGGTTCATCAAAGGTCAAATTATTTTACATAGAAATCCATATACTGTTTTTGATTGTATCTGAAAATGGAAAATGCCGACTTTACGACCAGTTTGTGGTGGATGGGCACATATGGTAAATTGATGTAACCCAGATGTAATGTGGATGATCAGTCCTTATTGGTGTTTGTAATTCAGAAAAATACATACTCAAATAAATTATAATCATATATAAAATAAAATTTTGGTTGCCTCTATCATTTGTTTAAATTATTTCATAAAAAAATGGATAGGTTTGGTATACCTAGTACCAAATATGAGGTTATGGCTATATGTGACGTGTCATATCAAAAGGAGACACTTTTGGGCAGGTTATCAATTTTGAGGTTTTTACATAGCTTAAATATAGAGATATTTTGCTCCACAATGCCGTTTTCCTCAATGAAATCGTACATTCCTAAGCGAAGATATCGAGTTTGTAAGTTGTGGTATTATAAAATTGGAAATTGAGATATCGGCCTTTTAAAATATTATTGACAATGTTGAGAGTAGGATTTTCCTTGAAAAATGTCTCAAAAAATACAAGATGTCAGTTATATTCCAGTCTGAAACTATCAGACAATATTTTTAACAAAAATAACATCACAAATTCGCAACAAACCCAAATTGTGAAAAAATACTCTCCGGGCAGATTTTTGGCTTTTTCTCCATTTACGATCCTGCCCAAAAGTGTCTCCTTTTGACATGACACGTCACATATATTCTGCGACAGATTACTTGTCTTTGTATACTTGGGACTTCTATAGCATACACTTACAAAAAAGTCCGTTGTAAAATTACTAACTCTTAAGGGATCTGGAATGAGTGTTTTGACAGTATTTTTTGTGGGACATACGAGGGGGTATCCAAAAGTTTTTGACATCACACAAAAGTGAAAGTGCTATACCGATGAAATTTTGTCAGTGTAATCACTGGTCCTTATGTACATAATGGTCCAAAAATGGTCTCATAAGTATGTTTACTTTCTTCACAGGTGGCGCTAGATGGGAAGTAGGCGCATAACCTTTTCGTGATAAGATCCTCCACTTTCTTGAGTTTTTTCACTGTGGCGCATCATCCGTAAGTGATGGACGCCCACTTCTTGGCTCATCTGTGAGGGACATGTGGCCAGTTTGGAAATTCCTTTTTCAAAAAGCAACAGTGCCATATGATGGGCAATCATCACCATAGATAGCTTTCATTTCATCATAGATTTTCTGAGCATTGTAGGCCTAACCCTTCAAATGCAGGAACTTAATCATGATGCGTGCCTCAATTTTCACCATATTGCAGGTTATGCGCCTACTGCCCATCTAGTGCCCCATGTAAAGAAAGTAAACATACTTATGAGACCATTTTTGGACCATAATGTACATAAGGACCAGTGATTACACTGACAAAATTTCATCAATATAGCTCTTTTCCTTCTGGGTGATGTCAAAAACTTTTGGATACCCCCTCGTAAGAGCACATCAGACATCGAATTGCATTCTGAATACAAAGAATGTCTTTCTGATATAACAGTCCTCGGAAGTAATTTTATAAATCTAATGATATATTCTTAAAGTGTATGTAGCAAGGAGGAAAAGCCGACGATCAATTGAAAATTTTGACCTTTCATATTGAAGATATGGACTTTTTTCCCAAAAAGACCTAATTTTTTTTGGTGTTTTGGGGAAAAAAATCCATATCTTCAATACGAAAGATCAAAATTTTCAATTGATCGTCGGCTTTTCATCCCACCTACATACATTTTAAGTATAAATCATCAGATGTATAAAGTTTACTTCGAGTACTGTTAAATATCAAAAATATCAATTTTTAATCATTTGCCATAAATTGTGTATTACATTGCGAATTTCAAAAAATCAAAATTGTTTGATATCAGAATGACATTCTTCGTATTCAGAATGCAATTCCGTATGTCTGATGTGCTCTAATGTCCCACAATAAATACTGTGCAAACGTCATACCCAACCCCTTAATCATGTGGTGTAAAAATTGTGCCTCATCTAAAAAAAAATTGAAAAATTTACTTAGGGGTATGGTCCGATTTCTCTTGTTTTCCATCTTAGATTGTGACCTACCATTAAAACAATGTTCCAAATTTTGAGTTGCATTGCTCCAGCGGTTTTGATAAGAAAAAATGTTTTTAACAATGCCCCATCATCGTCCATTCAATTGCTTGTAACTTTGCTTCTCGAGGTCGCATTGGATTCAATACAGTGTCATAATGTGTTTTTTTGTTGTTCTATCCTTTTTATCAAAATTAATAGGAATGAATGAGAAATAATGCTATTCAACAAATACCAACTCGCAAATACACACATAGTTACAATGTCAAACGGTTTTATTGATAGTGCTTTAGCATGATTTTATTCACCAAACTTGACACAATTGCAGAAATATGCAAAGTGGGTAAATACTAACGAGTGACATGCATATGATTTTATTAGGCCGAGTTCACGTAGGAGTATACGGTATTTGCTATATGTACGCTATTCGCTTAGGCATGTATAGGTCAGTTTGCCAATTTTAAAACTGAACCTTCGTCTAATCAAATGCTTGTAACTTTACTTTTTGAGATCACATTGCATTCAATAAGGTGCCACAATGTGCAGAATTAGATAGGGCATCTATTCTATTAAAATAAATATAAACTGGCCTCGAAAACTTATTATTTTTCACAAGGTCATATCTTAAAATCCTCTCCATAAAAAATAACAAAAATTGCACACAGGATTACTTCAATACTCTACTCTAAACACATGTCAGATTATTCGCCTGTGAATGTGGTCCCAGAAGCTGTCCCGTTTCAGTGCATTTTACTGTTGTGTCAGTTGGACAACTGCTTGGATACTGACATGTGTTTAGAGTAGAGTATTGAAGTAATCCTGTAAGCAATTTTTGTTAATTTTTATGGAGAGGATTATAAGTTTCTTTTTGAGGCCAGTTTATTTACCCGCATATGGTTCAGTTTTAAAATTAGGAAGGTAGGCCTATATGCTACACTAAAATCCAACGTGCACGATTCCTACTATACTATACTATACTATACGCATTGCAGGTATGCGGCCTTTTCGAATAGTGCCCTCTTATGTGACCTGGTATTATGAACTTACCTTGTTCGATATTAAGCTATTTGTGTGCCCTGCAAAACGTGCACCGTATACCCGTATAGTATACTCCTATGTGAACTCACCCTACATGCTAGTGATGCTACTAGTGCAATATCCACATTATTGTGATATGACATGAGATTCATGCAACTGAGTTTTTTACAATGCTCAGAATTCTAAGTTCTATTTAATAATAATATATAATCAAATAAAGGCGACAAAAAAAACCTGTTTTACTAGCGGCCAGACTTTTGAAGTAGTGGCAGTCGGTTGGTTTTTTTTTTCTGTAGGCTAAAATGACCCTGGAATATCACTGAAAGCTTGAAAAATCCAGCAAAGATTTTTTGCAAACATTTTGAAAATACATGTAGTTTGAAAAATTTTCAAAAATTATCAATCAAAATCAATAAATTTTGGCCAAAAAATGGCTGATTTTACATGATTTTAGCAAAATTAAAAAACAAATTCTCTGCGCAAAATGCAAATTCTGGGTTGCATGGGCCCGTAAAACAGGTTTTTTTTTGGTCACCTATAGCTTTCGTCAAGGTTCTTCAGCAATTTGGCGAGGGGAGGGTGAGGAAGAAGGGAGGGAGGAATTTACAGAGTCAACATGGAAGTGGAGTTCTGATTGGCCAATTTAATCAGGTCATCATCACATCGACACCTCATTCAGCGATCAATCTGTGTGGCAACACTTGACCTTAGGCTAGTTCTTTTTACGTGATAATCAGGAGGACCTTGCCGAATACTATTAGATATCCCAGGCTGTTTGTTCATGCAATACGAAAAATATCACTGATGAACAGACAGGGGGTATCAAATTTACCATTCAGTAGACATGAATTCAACACAAATAAATAAATAAATAACACCACAATCCTACAATGATCAAGTTATAGGCCTACTCCAAACTCTTTCATGCATGCTTTACAGTTTTCTGTCATGCAACTACCGCCAGGCCATGTAATACAGCGCGCCATTGCCAACGCGAGACGCACACTTAGTGCGCGACGCGAGGTAGCGCATAATTGCCATCTCTACCGCATACACGATCAGCACAGTTTACAATACAACGCGGGTATGCAGGCCTGCTAATTGCCGGTGCTGATAAAGAGCTGTATAATACGGCTATATATTGTACGGTAATTTATCAACGCTGAACAATACGAAATTATATTATTTGGCTATTATCCAATGAAATGTTGTTATTCATGTCTTCTGAATGATAATATATACATTTTGTAATACACATTTAAATTCATTTTCACACTCTAAAAAAATACATTTAAAAGGGCATTTCGTGATCCACAGGCTCACCCCCCCCCCCCCCCCGCTTTTCTCAAAAAAAAGTTGAGATTTTTGACATTTCTGGCTATACATATTAAATGTTTATGTACAAACAATATCTTGCAGATTAATTCAGTCGACAAGCACATAAAACGAGTATGCCATGCTGGGTACCATTTGCACACTCTTATGTGCTTGTCAACTGGGTTCCAACTGCATACACTCATGTACGTTCACAAAAAATGCATGTCAGTGCAGTCAGTCACAAAGCTCTCTTGTAGCACAAGTCTATATCAATGATATAGCGATGTTTCCTCGATAATACGAGTTGGACAGTGGACACATACATGTAGGTTTCATTATCATTGAGGTATAGGACTTTTTATTTTTTTGGAGAAGAGCAGGCAGGGCAACTACTTGATTATCATGTTCATACTACATACTCTGAAAATTTCAAAAAAATATCATCGGTCATTTGTTTAAAAATCACATTTTTGTTACTAAAATAGAGGTTATAGCGCCCTCAATGGGCACTCTCTCCATAGAACTACATGTAAAGACCAGTTATAGAAAAACAGCCGCAAAAAAAAGCCAAAAATGTTGCCTATGATGTAGATTTAACATCTGGAATGTAATGCAAGTGGTGTCGTTGCTGCTCTTCTAAATTCACTTATAAAATGTCCGCCCCAGACCAAGGTGTCGACAAGGTATACATGTAGTACATTACAAATGATGCCATGATTGTACATGTACTATCTGCTGGTTTTCTTATTTACAAAATCTATCAAATTGGTCATGGCTAAAGGCACATGACATTTTGTCGGTCACATCGCATACACAGACCTGTAAGTTTAATACCATTTTAAACAAAATTGTTTCACATACATGTTACACAATGTTACTTGAAAGATTAGCATATATTCACCAAAATTCAAACTTTCAAGTATCTTCTTCATAAAAATCACCCGTTGAGAAAGAGATTACTTTAGCAATAAGTTTGATGCTAAATCTAAAACCAGTATATTGTATCTAGCTCTGTTTTAACTTTTGTCCGTTTTCGTATAGAACTGTATGTGATGTGACCGATGATTAAGTAGTTCAAAGCGATACAGTACACAAAAGAATTATGTAGTACCAGTTGTGTGTTGACCCCTGTTTATCCTAAATGATCCAAAAACCCAAGGAAGATGCAAATTCAAAAGTTGCAGTTTGCTAAATTGCATTCCGTATTGATTTGTACACAAAGCGTTCTCGAACAAGAGAACTAGCCAGCCCTCTAATTAACCCACGGCACCCATGGCATTTTGCCGTTGGTGCCCATCCCCACTGCCGTAATGCCCTCAAAATATGTCCTTTACCCAAGGCAGTCACTTGCCGTGCCATCTAAGGGAGGACAGTTTTTATGGTCTACTTAGCTCAGCAATGCTTTGCTGTCTTCGATAATGGTTCATGTAATCATGTACGCTAGAGCGTTCGATAGGAATAAGCGAACAGTATACGAGTTTGCTGATATCTATCGGAGCGTTCAGCAGAGCAGCAGGATTATAAACACGGTTGATGGTAAAACCAAAATCAATTTCCTTTGTGTTCAGTAAGTACATAACGACCCACTCATCAACTACTCAAGTGGTCATTAAATAAGCATGTCTCAGGTCGTGTCTGCGCTCAATAGAAAGTAAATAATGTGTGTAAGTTTATGTTTACATAAAGTGGTGTAATTAGGTTTCAATGGGTTGTTAATTCAAGCATGGTCGTGAAATTGATTCGATCGATATTTTGGTAAATGTGTTGTATCGGAGCAGAGTTGTCAATTGAGCGGAGCCTAAAAGAGTTTGCTACAGGCTTTAATGGGTTTGGGCTTTGATAAAAGCCAAAAGCCAGGTACCTCTCCGATACAATGCACTATCGAAGACAGCAAAGCATTGCTGAGCTAAGTAGACCATAAAAACTGTCCTCCCTAATCAAGTTGCCGTCTGTGCCCCAGCCCTGCCCCTTCATTATAAAATCATCTATCTATGTTTGTGTGTGTTTTCTTCGCTTTTGAGAAATTGCCTTGGTGCCCTTCTCAAATTTTCAACAGTTGCCATGATGCCCTCTTGAAATATTACAAACTGTCGTGCTGCCTTGCCTTTAAAAAGTTGCAGTGCCCCTTCAGATCCTTAATTTGAGGGCTGGAACTAGCGCCATGATTCCATTGCTTAGCGCATTCAACTGGGCATTCATTAATTAGATAATTAGAACATTAAAATGCTGTTAAACTTTTGATCTTGTTCCTTCCTTAGGTTTTAGATCACCATTTCTTTAATTCTCAACCAATTTCAACAAATGAAGTACAAGGGTACAGGTATTGGCTGCCTGTTTTAATTTGGACATTTTTGTCTTTGTTCAGGATATACAGGGGTGAACATAACTGGTACCTTATCTCTTGTGCGCACTGTATAGTATTTTTATAGTATTCAGGTCAATTTGGTGCCATGGTTTGGTTCTATGATGGTGAAAATAAAAGCTATATTGACCATCAACAATACATTGTAGATTTTAAATTTCATTTTTTTTTACTATAGTAATATAATGTAAAGCCACGATTTCTGCGTGTTACAAAATTTAAAATCCGTTACAAATTGGACGATTCCGTGATTTTCCGTTTTCCACTATAAAGCACTGAAAAGTTACAACAAACATGTTTTAAAAGTGTATTTTGTCTTACCTTTTACTGTAGTATGGCCAGAATCTTGTAGGCCTAAAATTAATGCTAGAATTGATAGTTTAATGGTTGATTACTGCTAAATAATCACTTTTCTTTGTTTTATTTTGCAACTTAAAACAAAAGAGAGACATTTTATACAGTTTTTCACTATTTTGTGGCATTTTCAAATTTCTGTGAGCAAATCCCGAATTCCGTGAGTTTTTCTGTATCGCGGAGAAATTGTGGCTTTAATATAATGTTAGGCTTACATCTGTACACAATAGATACAAAACAATTTCGGGCAAGGAGAAAAAATTGGGACCTTTTGGAGTCATCATCATCATCATACATTTTTGTTAAAAATACATATGTTATTTTAGTTCAAATGGTTTTAACACATGTTATATTTTACAAAGTACAAAGGAATTCATGATATCTTATTATTGTTATTATTTCTTTTTCAGAATTTCAAAACTTTCCTCACAAAACAATGTGATAATAGCCTATACATGAAAAATGAAATCTTTGAAAGTGATCACAATTTCCCTCACAAAGCATTTACATACAAGAAGATTGATTTTTCAAATGTGACACATCACAATTTCCCTCACAAAACGGTTTAATACATTCAGAAATGCAATTCTACCAAAGTGATGAAATAAAACATCACAATTTCCATCACAAAACAATATAATACATTTAAAAATACAATTCTACAAAAGTGATGAAATAAAACATCACAATTTTCATCACAAAACAATATAATACATGTACATTTAAAAATGCAATTCTTCCAAAGTGATGAATTAAAACATCAGAATTTTCATTAAAACAATATAATACATTTAGAAATGCAATTCTACCGAAGTGATGAAATAAAACATCACAATTTACCTCATGCAATTCTACCAAAGTGATGAAATTGCAGTTCTACCAGTGATGAAATAAAACATCACAATTTTCATCACAAAACAATATAATACATTAGAAATGCAATTCTACTGAAGTGATGAAATAAAACATCACAATTTTCATCACAAAACAATATAATACATTTAAAAATGCAATTCTACCAAAGTGATGAAATAAAATTAAAACATCACAATTTTCATCAAAAAACAATATTATAATACATTTTAGAAATGCAATTCTACCAAAGTGATGAAATAAAACATCACAATTTTCATCAAAAAACAATATTATAATACATTTTAGAAATGCAATTCTACCAAAGTGATGAAATAAAACATCACAATTTTATTTGCTCATAAAAGAATATAATACATAAATTTAGAAATGCAATTCTACTGAAGTGATGAAATAAAACATCACAATTTTCATCAAAAACAATATAATACATTAGAAATGCAAAACTACTGAAGTACAGTGATGAAATAAATTCTTAAACACTTGAGAACGTTCCTGCAATCTGATTGGTTCTTACCCAGCTTTACCCGTGTGATATGACACGATATCACATGGATCAGTGCATGTGCGTCGACGTGATACGCGTACTCGCTATTTGGACCAATCGGAGGCGCACAGCAACAACGGGACGGATCGATTTTAGGCCCTAGGTAATTCCTTGCAAAATGTGGGATTTAATTTGATTAAAATTTGTATGATATTTTTATTTGAATTGAAGTGTTTAAGAATGAGAATAAAGGTATTGTTTTTAGCGCTGTCGTGCATCTATATCGTCTCATATAACACGAGGCGACATCATTATTTTTGAGTAAAACAACTCGGCTTCGCCTCGTTGTTTTACTTAAAATAATGATGTCGCCCGTGTTATATGAGACGATAGATGCACTCCAGGGGCTAAAAACAATACCTTTATTCTCTAAATATCACAATTTTCATCACAAAACAATATAATACACATGTAGATTTTGAAACGAAATTCTACAGAAGTGATGAAATAAAACATCAGAATTTCCATCACAAAACAATATAATACATTTTTTAATGAAATTCTACCAAAGTGATGAAATAAAACATCATAATTTTCATCATAAAACAATAATACATTTAGAAATGAAATTCTACCAAAGTGATGAAATAAAACATCACAATTTTTAACACAAAATAATATATAACATAAAAGATTTTTTTCCGAAGTAATGAAATGCCGAAACATCACAAAAGAAAGTAATACGTACATTGTAAGTAAACGTTTCTAAAGTGATGAAATGAAACATCATGATTTTCCTTACAAAACAACATAATACATAAATGATTTTTTTAAAGCGATGAAATGAAACATCGCCATTTTTCTTACAAATCAATTTAATTGATTAGAAGGTAAATTTTACCAAAGTGATGAAATGTAATTCAGAAGAAATTAATTTTCTTTTAAAATGATGAAATATAGCCAAGGTATATTCTTCATTATTTATTAATGTCGTTATCTTTATAATGGGGTAATCCCTTTGAAATTCACACCCCCACTGAGAAAAATTTTCACAACTTAAATTTAAACATGGAAAAAGTATGAAGGAATTCAAAATCCCAACAAATTGGAAGTTTTCAACACATTTTCACTACTTCCATTTTCAGTGAAAATGGAAGTAGTGTAACCTTCCATAGGGGTTGTGTATTTTAAATGGTGTTGCCTGATAGCATGAAACCCTGTTACATAATACGGTGATGAAGGTCACAAGAGTAGTAGGAGCACTGCTACGATACTCTCATGAGTGAGGGTGATAATCGCTTTGATTTTTATAGTGACTTCATATTATATTCCATAAATATTAAAATTATTCATTACCATTGAGAAGGTGTTACAACAACATAACCGCATTTATAGCACCTTACAAAACACCTCAAGACGCTTTACAGAAAATATGTGACATGATCTGCTCCATGGGGGCCAAAGGAGACATTTTTGACAATTGAGTTACTATATAAATAATTATTACCTTAGGCCGTGTAAAATTAATATTTTGGTTCTCGCCCCTCCCTCCTCAATTTCTGGGATTTGTCAGATTTTTTTTTTTTTAGATTTTTCAATTTTTCAGACTTTGGAATGATTTATGAAATCTTCATACATATAAATAAGTTTATTAGAGAACAAGCATCACTTCCAAGTCTTTTGTGGTACTCTAGGGGGTTTATCCCTCAGAATCTCACATTTGAAAAAAAAAAAGGGCCTCATCGTTTCCTCGAGCACTGTTGAAGAAGACCGAAAACTACTGACAATGCTAATTTTACATTGGAAAAAAAAAAAAAAAAAAAAAAAAAAAAACCACCTCCCTCCCTCATCAATTCATGAAAATCCTCTGGACGAGAACCAAAACATTAATTTTATACGGCCTTATACAAACATTAGGCTATCAAATACTGAACACACCGAAGGTTTAGCATACTTGGTTCTAAAGTTAAGAAGTTTTATTCTTTTCTTATGTATTTTATTGTTTTTTACTCCATATTATTACCTTTATCTCAATTTCAAATGTGCCAGCGCCTAATAAATGGCCCCCATAGACCAGATCGTGTCATTATACTCAAATACTAAACTTACAAATTAATAAAATTAATATTACAACTTCAATTATACAAATATATTACAAGACATAAAAATACAAGTTAAAAGACTAAATGTATCTACAAGAACTAGTTTTCCTTTAAAAGAGATCACACGAATATACACATGAAGTACATTCAATGTCACTCAGTTGGGTGCTGTTCCATTTAAAGATGTGTGACCAGAACGGTAGCCTAACACCCCTTCACCTTTATCCTATTAAAATAGAGATTTTGGCATCGGAAGAAATTTTTAAGCCTAAATTCTCGGTTTAGATGTTATGAACTTATCCCCTATGGTGGTTGCCACCCATACTCTTGGGCCATTGTGAAACGTGTTTTTGCTTCTAAATATCGAATCTCCTAATGCAATTTAACTATAACTTGCTGTCAGCTAAACGTGAAACATGTAAATGTTGACACCCATATTGCCTATGACGGTGACATGATCAAAGGGAATGAGTCACATGTTGACCCTGGTTGAAAATGAGTTTAACATACATGTACGCTTCTATTAAAGAGGATATTTAGTGCTTTCACTCAGAAACTGAAAACCCCCCAAGTTGGTACGACTTTTTTTGCGAAGTTACATCCATTTATAAATATCAATCACTGAAAACAATATATAGAATTTTAACACTTTCTTTGCCAAAATCTCAAAATCAATTAGCGACATCCGACTCATTTCCCTTGATCGTGTCACATATAACATTTTGCTGTTATTCCCTAGCTGTTTTGCGTGAGTATTCAAATATCAACCTGATGATGCACCTTTTACACATCAAACTTTTTCCACTGCGACACTGGAATGCTGAATGGCAGCCGATTTTGAACAATGAAATACACGTTCATCATAGAACGAGAAATCGCCTGTGCATACAGCCTTCTCAAGCAGTGGTTCCTTGGATCTGCGACATTTAGCTCTACAATGATCACCACCGCTCGGTCTAAACCACAAAACTTACGGACAGATTCTATCAACAGGCATCCCTGTTTCTGATGTAATGGATCTTGAACAACTTTTAGCCCTAGCTGTGATCCAGCTTCCTCTCGAAGAGCACTTTCGTACTCTTTTACACTATCATCTGTACTACATAAGACAGCCATGTTTTTGACTTCAATGGTTACCATACTACGTTTGACTACTTTCAGAACTTCCTTAGCCACAACAAGTGGACTCAAATTGGGGACTATTCTTTGTTCTACTTTACCCCGTACATTATGGACAACTTTAGATTTGGAATCTGGCAGTATATTATCCTTGTATAATTCCAGCCAATCTTTTTCTTCCCATAGCTCTGGATCATCCACTGGAAGACCTGCTTGAGATCTTGTAACCATTCGCGTATTTCTAACAGTCTTAAATACCTCAATTGGGTTTCTCACTACCTCATACAATACTTTCATGTTGGGTATTTGTTCGTTGCATCTGGGAAGACCACTACGAAATTTATGTGCCTTCTGTGACATATCCATGAATACCCACACAAGCCCACGTTGAAATATACTAACCGCGTTTCTACTCACTAACTTGTTTGCTTCCCCATACCAATCAAATACGGATCCATCGTCCAAGCGGTAGTTCTGTGCTTCATCAAAGATTATGTGTTTTACGTTCTTCAAGGACCCTGAGCAAGTTTGAAATATACTTCTGGTCATAGCCTGAATTTTTCTTTCCCTGTAAGAATGAGATAAAAAGAAAGCAAATACATTGTAAAACATAACATGTATTGTAGCATGGTGCCCAAGCTGCATTTCTAAAGTAGTAAAGACAAGTTTTAGATTATTTTGTTTGTTACAGGGGCAGTCAATAAGTTTGTAGAACAAAATACTTGAACAAGTACTCAGCTAGCCAAATTCTTTGGTCATGGTTAGGGGTGTAAATTAACGGTTATTTGTCTAACCGTTCAAACAGTCCACAATCCGATCGGTTAACCATGTAAACGTATGTAAAAAAAAAGTTTTAAAAAAATAAATTTGTTAAAAATTTTAATAGTTTTTTAAGTTAGTTATAGACCCTAAATTTTTTGTTCAAATTCAAGGTTTTTAAACATGCCCCATAATCACAAATTTACGGCCAGAAATGAGCCGGAAATTGGTATTTCAAATTGCATTTACCGATTTGCAATCATGATAATTAGCGGATTTTTGGTAGGAAAACAGTCGGCAACCCGATGTAGAATAATGACATCGAATGATATTATTCATATATCGGTGATCGCCCATCACTATCTAAAATGGCGACTTACATGAGCTAGATTGTTTACCATGACTATCAGAATAAATCCTTAGCATCCTATATTATTAAAGCCTATCTGAGTATTCATCATGGTGTCAGAAGTGGGATTTGAATTCACCTTAGGCTTAAATTTCCTGTAATTTGCGGACTGTGGTTTTTTCTTGTTGATATAGTGTACGGCGCTTGTTGAATCCGAATCGGCTGCTGCGGCTGTAAGTGTCTTGGAATGCGCATCAGTCATTTCAGAAATCTGGCCCAACTGTACTGCTTTCACCAGTGTAAGATCACGTTCTTTCAACATCGATCTTCTCAGTCTATCATTATTTATACCACACACGATCCTGTCTCTAATAAGCTCGTCTGGGGTGAGTTTATCAAACTCACATGTTTGAGCTAATGTCCTGAGTTCTGCCTTGAAGCTTTGAAAGCTTTCACCAGGTTTTTGAAACCTTGAGTTAAACTTATGTCTTTCCATAATGACGTTTTTTTGTGGGGAACACAACTCTCTGAACTTTGTTTTCAGTATTTCTGGGTCTTCTTTCGACTCAGCAGGGGTTACAATGTTACCTTCATCGTTTGTAACAGCTGCTTTATACGTGAAACTCCTACTTTTTTCTATTGCGTCTTTGCCAGCAATATTAAGTAATATGTAAGCTTGTTCCTTTTGGGACTTCGCTCCATGTGCGGCCATGACGAATATATCGAAATCCTGTTCAAATATTCGCCAATTTTCTGCCACATTCCCTTCGAAGCTTAGGGGGTCTGGCTTGCGAAATTCTGCCATGTTTTTGGATTACACGCGTGTAGAACGTCTGATATCGGTTCGGTAAATAAGCTTAAAATGCTGTGGTGCGTACGCTGACTTTATCACTACGTTACTCACTGGTTACTGCGTGTATTTACGGTATCTACTTGCCACCGGTTTCCAAAACATATCCTCTACGACTGACACCATGATGAATACTCAGATAGGCTTTAGTGCTTCATGACATTCCAGATCTTCCATGGACAATTGTCGGTACAGACATTTTTGAATGGAATAGTTTGCACTATCTAGTGGTAGTAGATTCCTATTCGGGATGGTATGAAATAAACAGCCTCGCAAATTTGACAGCGACAACAGTGATAACAAAGCTGAAACGTCACTCGCATAACGCATGGTACCCGCAAATCGTCATAAGCGACAATGGTGGTCAGTTTTCGGGACACCAGTTCAAAGCGTTCGCTAAAGAATGGAACTTTACTCACATTACAAGCAGTCCCGAATACCCCCAGTCAAACGGTTTGTCTGAAAATGCAGTGAAACAAGCCAAGCTACTGTTAGAGAAAACCAAGAGAGAAGGTTCCGACATCTACATGAACTTGTTAAATGTCAGAAACATACCCAGAGACTCAGTTCTTGGATCTCCAGCTCAAAGACTTATGTCTAGATCCATTAGAACACCCATGTACACTAACAGCAAACTGCTAAAACCTGCTGTTATCCAACCAAAGACAGTAAGAAACCAACTTGACAAGAAGAGAAATCAGCAGAAAGCATCTTACGACAAGCATGTAAAAGTGCTGAAACCTCTACTTGTAAATCAGCCTGTGAGACTCCAGACAAAGAAAGGATTTGATCGCGCTGGTGTTGTCAAGCAAGTTGGTCCTCAACCAAGATCCTACATAATTTCAAGTGAAGGACATGAACTTAGGAGAAATAGAAAACATCTCCTACCAGTACCAGAATATGTACGTCAAGAGCCAAGAAATGACACACTTCCAGAGTTACAACTAGAACAACCAGTCAACAGTGCAGTGCAACCAGCAACAGTTCAACCTGGTCATCATAGACAGCCAGCACCACAGCAAGAACAAGAACAGCCTGTTCAGCACCCACCAGTGAAAACCAGAAGTGGACGAGTGGTGAAGCCTAACCCAAAGTACAACTCAGAAGTGTATGACCGTACATAGATGTTTTCACATTAGCCTTACTACCAAAACTTAGAGACAGAGACTCTCATTGAACTTCTAAAAAGTCATATTTGAAAGTTTTGGCACTTGAAACAAGACAAATTGTCTAAAAAAGACATTTAAAAGTTTTGGCACTTGAAACAAAACTAATTGTAAAAATGTTTGGCATTTGAAACCAAAATTGAAGTTCTAATTGATACATTACTACACTAATTTTGTTCAAGTTAGCAGATTGTGTATTGTTAGGTTTGCATGTTGTTTATTATTATGTCTGCAACATAATACTCATTGACACACATGATACCAATTACAACATTCAAGCGTGGCGTGTGTGAAGTTCTACCTGTCAACCAGTCTGCAAGCAAGTCTAAACATAAAATGTAATTCTAGTGTAGATCTGTGTGAGTATATAATCACAACACTAATGGACTCAGAATAAGGTCCATGTACCACACAGTGAGAATCCAGGTAGTCTACCCTGTTCTCTAGAGTAGGTAAAAATAATGTCAATAGTCGACAGTTCAGTTTATTTAGGTCACCACATTTTGACAATTTTTGGCATGGAAAATAATGTTTTCCTTTCTTTCCAAAAGTTCTAAAAACAAAAACAAAAAAGTAGACTGTCGAGGTTTGATATTATTTCACAACTTTAAGAATGTTAGTTTGTGAGTTCTATGAAGTTTACAGTTAAAAGTTTCACAAGTTTTAATCAGATGCTTTGGACAAAGCTCTAAAAGAAAGAGCAGAAACTTTGAAAAAGACTATAAGTGATAAAGGACACTTTAACTCATAAAGAATGACAAAAAGCAAGCAAAGCATATTTCGGCACAGGAATATTTACATTTATTTGATATCACAATCAAGAAAAAATCTTGAGATGTCACATTTGACTTTTAGTGTGAAAGTTTCAGGCACTACTAAATTAGCAAGATTTGCTAATTCAATTTCATTTGAAATTACTGTGCAGTTTATCTTAAGAAGGGAGATGTAGAATAATGACATCGAATGATATTATTCATATATCGGTGATCGCCCATCACTATCTAAAATGGCGACTTACATGAGCTAGATTGTTTACCATGACTATCAGAATAAATCCTTAGCATCCTATATTATTAAAGCCTATCTGAGTATTCATCACCCGAGATCTGAAATATACCGCAATGGTTTGCAAATGCGTGTATCCTCAGTATTCTATCGTATTGTGATTTCAACTGCAGGGAACCAGTGGAACCAAAACAATATGGCGGCGCGTGATTGGTGTTATTCAGGTCGGTTAAACGTGAAACGTGTAAACGTAGACACCTTTAGTCATGGTCACTGCATACCTTAAGGTTGGTCTGAACCCTGGAATTATGGAAACTTTCGGGCCTCATAACTTCTAAATTGTTGGTCTAAAGTATATAAAAGTATACATATTTAGAATGGCAAAGACTTGATAAGTTCATCTGTGAGGTCAAATTTGGGCCAAAATGGCACTTTGGCCCAAAATCTAAAAATAACGGTTTTGGCCCACTTCTTTTTGTGCACCATAACAAAAAAATTCTTGGGCCAAAAAATTTTTTTAATTAATTTTTAAAACTAGATCAAAATATCTAGGACCCGTTTTTCATTTTTTGAATTTCGACTAACTTTGAGAAATTTGCCAAAAATGGTCAAAAAATGTTGATTTTTCAAAAAATCATAAAAAGGCCGATTTTGGCACAAATTTCAAATATTTTTGGTGAAATTGGTCAAAATTCAAAAAATGAAAAACGGGTCCTAGATATTTTGATCTAGTTTTAAAAATTAATAAAAATTAAATTTTGGCCCAAGAATTTTTTGTTACGGTGCACAAAAGAAGTGGGCCAAAAACCGTTATTTTTAGATTTTAAATAAAAGTGCCATTTTGGCCCAAATTTGACCTCACAGATGAACTTATCCAGTCTTTGCCATTCTAAATATGTATACTTTTATATACTTTAGACAAACAATTTAGAAGTTATGAGGCCCGAAAGTTTCCATAATTCCAGGGTTCAGACCAACCTTAATGCACCTGTCTCAATTTTCTTGAAACCTATATTTATGAACAAAATGTAAGTCTTCCAATTGATCCAGCAAAGCTGATAATAAACACATCAAAAGAAATAAGTACTAGTCCCCCTCTCAAAATTACATCATAACATCGTAAGCTTTCATTTTGTACCAATAAAACTAACTGAGAAATATTTATATGACTGTTTGCAGTGTTGTGTGAAAATGAAAGATATCAATGACTTCATGGATGAATGACCCCAAATTAAAGACAAAAACTGCCCATTCCAAAAGTCACAAAGTAGGACTATGCTTGTTAACTGCAAGGTGTATTGGGACAAGGAATGAGACTGACCATCCTATCACTCACTTTTGCTGAGCTCTGCATCAAGATGGGGATTTGCATGGCTGAATGATCAAGAATGTTCACTTGGTGAGGATTTTAAACCGTACTCAAGCACGGTCCACATGAGTTTTGCATTAGTGACACGCCATGAATCAACTTTTGTGATATTTGTAACTTTTGAAAAGGGCAGTTTTTGTGTTCAATATGGACTCATTCAGCCGTGAAGTCATGGACATCTTTCATTTTCATTGAACATTTAGTAAACAGTCATATAATTATTTCAAAGTTAGTTTTCTTGGTACAAAACGAAACCTTACAATGCTATGACAAAATATTGGGAGGGGGACTTATTTTTGTTGATGTGTTTATATGGAGTGAGGTTTAAAAAATACAATAGGTTTCACTGACCAAGCCATGCCTGGACCACATGAGAGTTACTAGAGTTACACGTATGCCTCTGAAATGAATGGTAGCTTACTGCACTGAGAATAGGGCAAAGGGCCAAATCGTAATTCTAGTGATTAATGTACAGCATGTCGTGATGAAGTCAGGCTTACTCTGCAGAGTGTCCTGCACATCAAAGCAAAAATACCATTTTTGCAGTAATGTTGTAAAACAACAAGCTTTAATTGAAATCAAATTCATTATACTGCGACAAAGTAAAATCCCTTGTTCTACAAACTTACTGATCACCCATTGTATGAAGCTGACATTTTTATTTAACTTAAACTAGCCCTCATATTTATAACAGCTTTACACTGATAGTATGTACCAGTCATGCCAATAACCTGCATTCTAGTTTGGATTTTGAATATCATCAGAGCTTGTGACAAACCTTTTTTAATTTGGCCTTGGGCAAAAGAACCAGATCGACCATTGATGCTTGGTCGATCCTTATTATTTATGAAATCAATCAATTGACTATTGTTAATTGTGATTACATATATATGAATCTGTACATGACATGATATTGCCCAATACAAATTTACCAGTAATTCTGATTAATTAGTTGATAGTTCAATAATTGCAAGCATTGAAGCAGCATCGATGGTCGATCCAAAGATCAACAACTTTGGTTCTGGTGACTTACCAGGCCTCACAGAATTTTCAAATCTACACTAGCCCATCTGCAGTATCTGGCACATACACTTAGAAATCCACTTGCTCCTGAAGTTGGATATTTGTGATGCGATCAAGCAAAATCAACTGGAACTCAGAAATATTGATTTTGAGATGTAGCCAAGGAAATATTTCCTTTTGTTTCCTATTGTTTCTGGAAAATCCAGGTTTGTAAATCCATTTTACTTTCCTGTAAGAAACTGCAAATTTATTATTGCCGAGTTCCGACTGATTTTGCTTGATCGCAACACATTTTACTTGCCCTGCTCTTTGCACACATAAATTCACCTTAAACCAAAGAGCGATACTGTAGTCAAGTAAACTCAAGGTGTAGAATGTATTTCATTTTGAGGGGTGCCTTAAGTTCATACATCACGTATTTAAATCTAGTTGCCTAACTTGCCTGTCAGGCAGACATGTCAGTGTTTTTTGTAAATACCAACATCAAATTTTGGTTTCAGGGCCATTGAGCAAAGATTTCAACTTAAAACAACTGACTTACCTTGTGACGTTTCTCAGGTGGGTGTTTTCACAAACATAAAGAACAGCATCATATCCATCTTGCGATATGAGCCTCTTTGCAATAAGATGTGCCATGAGGGTCTTGCCTGTGCCTGCTACACCATGAATGAACAAAATCTTGCTACGTCCACATTCTTTCCAAAGAAGATTGCACTGAGATTCTGTCAACACAAATAGACATTTCTCACCTGTTTTCTGAGCAATAGAAGAACTGGTAGAATTCAGGGTGACTACCAGTGCTTCCAATATTGCATCTAGTTTTTTTTCATTCATGGTGAAGCTTGGTGTCAGGCATGGGCATTCATTTAAATTGAATGTCCTTAGATCGGTACAACTATGATGGCACAAAACATATTGCATTAAAGCCGAATTATGTTGAAGACAGTTAGTCCGCAGTTCTTTATCCAGTTTGCGAACAACATCCTTGGTAGTAACAGCGCATGTGTCTTGGTCGTCCTTGTGACCAGTAGACTTCGCTTTGGTTGTAACAACATCCTCAGCAGTAACATCACCCATGTCTTGGTCATGCTTGTGGCCAATGGTCTTTGCTTTGGTTGTAATTAGATGGATTCCTTTGAGGTCACTGATCATCAGGATATCACACATCTCTGCTGGTTGACGACGGCCCATGTCAAATGCATGTGCAAAATTTGTTATGACAAGCACTCCTTTCTCCGAATCGTCACAGCTTCCTATAAGATTCTTCAATCCCTCTGGATATTCATCTTCCGGTATATCAGACCAAATGATATACTTTCCTTTTTCTATTAAAAAATCACAACAAACAACAATCTATTGAATATACCTATTTTTGTCTTAAATTTCTCAATACATATTGCTTGAAATTGCACAGCCTTAAACTTCCAAAACTTCAAAAAAAGGTTTGTCTCAAAGCTTGTGCGTGTGTTTGTAAAATCGCACGATTTGACAAAAAAGAAATGCGGAAATTTATTTCAAAATTTTTTATAGTTTTTTCCAGGAAAAATCAGCGAAAATCAGACTTTTTCTCAAAATACCATGAAAAAGTCGGAATAAAAAAAAAAAAAAAATCGCATTTCGCATTTGTTTTTAAATTTCTCGTGAGCTTTGAGACAAAACTTTTGTTTTTTTGGCCTTATGGGAAAGTAAAGAAGGAAGGAATAAAGAGACAAGATGAACAACAAACTTGTTTGCTCCCATCAAGATTCGAACCCTAGACCCCCTACATGCCAACCACTCGATCGGCGACCGCAGGGTCAGAATTATGTTATGCTATGCGATAATCAATCTTGATTCTTGCAGAATAACTTTGCGGGAATCATTTGATTCTTGCAAATCAACTTTTATGTAAACTACAAGTTTGCGAGAATCAACTAGGATTCACAAAAATCTGAATACAGAAATCTTTGGGACAATTGATTCTCGCTGTAATTCTGACCCTGCGACCGGTAGCCACAGGTCTTGCGCTAGCCCGGCCAACGAAAGTGCTTATGCCTGTGATTGCGTCATCCACTGACCTGGGATGCATGCAGCGGCTTTGTGCTATTGGATTTTATAGAATTAGGGAGGGTTAGGGTTAATACTGGTATGCATTATTGTTCGACCACAAGATACATGTACTCACCTACAGGAAGGCATTTTTTACGCAAGTCAGATGGGCTGCATTTGTCCAATGCATACATTGTTTTCCTTGGGTCAATTAAATTCAGCTGCTTAAACTGTTCGAACAACGGACCTGTGAACAAAAACACCCAAAAACTGTACTTTAAACATTGGTTTAATAAGAACTATCATGTCTTAAAAGTTAAATTAATATGAAATTTACAATGAAAATCAAACTAGCTTCAGGAGGTACATTTGTAGGTCGTAGGGGCAAATGCATGCACAATTGGGCGATTTAAAATAAAAAGCCTTTTTATTCCATGACCGTATCACTTACATGTTTTAAAACTGTTCAAGAGTTTGGAAATGTTAGAATACATATGAGCCCCATATCATATGTCAAATATTATGGGCTCCAGGGCCCCAAACACCATAACACTTGAATAATTTTTTTTTAAAGTGCAGTGATTTATAGTTAGCCGCACACACAAGCACAACGCATAAGGGTCCGTATACTTTTGTACAGTAAAAAAAACTTTCTTGATTTTCAAAACATACGAGTCAATCAGTGGCAGTGTTGTAGATTTTTTGATTTTTTTTTTAAATAAAAAAAATCAGATTTTTAAAATTTAAATCAGATTTTTTTATTTGAATCGATTTTTTTTTTCATTCCAAGAACTGCTATTACCCATGATAAAATCAAAGAGTACCAGTGGAATGCTAGTCATATGCACAATCCTTCTAGAAATCAAAACATGTTTCTATATATGTGAAAATTTCAAAGAAAACATTTGGTAACATCATGGGGAACAAACCTGTTGAATTCTGCACCTTGGAGATGAATTTTTAGCAATGATAGATAAAGTGACATCATAGAAGTATTTTAATTGTATCCAAAAGTTGTAAGCATTAAGAATGAAGTAAAATTTAAGCAAGAAAACTTACATTTATCAAAAATGGTAAAAAATGGAAAAAAGTTGATTTAAATCAGTGATTTAAAAATAAATAAATCGCGATTTAAATCACTGATTTAAATCAAACAACCCTGATCAGTGGAGGACAGGCAAACGAATCTTAAGACTAAAGACTTTCAAATACTTACGTTCTCTTTCACTCCTTCTAACTATGACCTGTTCTTTAAGGTAGCCCAACCACTCACGACGGTACATCATCCTGTAGCCACTTGCACTCTGTGGGTCAATAACAGGACACTTGGGTTCTCTGTAATACACAATCCCATCGTTAAATCTTGGAATCGTCAACATAATAATCATACTCTTTGTTCCATCAGAAATTCCTGAGATAGGCATGCATTGCACCCTAAAGTGTTGACCCTCTACTGGTGTAATGCGTCCTTTTTGCAGATGAAACCAGATCATCTTCTCCAAGTTTTTATGCAACACATGATGAAAGTACTCCTCATCCTTGATCGCAATCATCTTATCAATTATACCACTTCCATCAACCAATCCAAAAATTACATGTCCACCAACTGTATTTGCAAAAGCGCAAATATATTTGCCACATTTATCCAGAAATTTCCCGTCTATGGTTTGCACTCGACAGTTCTTAAACTCCACCAACTTGCTCTCATTTTGGGTGAATTGAAGTGTATTGCCATACACACATTCTTCTGGTGATTGTGGAAGTTTTGGCAGTTGCTCCTCTAAGTAGGCCTTGGACAATATGTCACAATGTTCATTGACTGTGTTGACTTCAGTGACAGAAGCAGTCAATTTTTTGTAGGTAACACAATTGTGAACAATTCTGGGATGGTCGCCTGCTGTAATGAAAATCTTTCGAGTCTCCCTGTTAGAATCAAAGTCTTCCATCTCAATGTCATCAACACGTTCTCTTTGATAGGCTTTCCTAAAATGTTCATCTATTTTTTTGTCAAATTGATCTGATGATAGCATATTGCGTTTTGATATATCCTTTTCTTCAGCGATCAATGTAACAATCCCCCCTTTTCCGGAATTCATACAGGCTTCAATAGCACAAATGGTTTCCTCTAGACCCTGTATACTTTTCGTATCCCTGGCCGCCTTCTTCAGATACTCAACATTGCTGACTGTAAGCTCATTACAATGGACAAGTTGACAGCTGAAATAAAGCAAAATACAAATATGCAAAATGTAGATGATACCATTAATAAAAACAATTATAACAAATTTGCACAGAAAGATAGCCATGGAAAAGAACAATTTCCTTCCAGATGCCAAAACTTCTGTTGAACTTGAAGGAGCTTCCCGATTCCCACATTTTTATGGTTTTCATTTCCACAAGAGCAGAGGAAGAACTAGAAACCACAGTTGTGTTTGACCAAACACGAATATCTATGCCCGTGATGACCACACCTAACCCCCTTCCCCTATTCACAAACGAAAACTTGGTGAGCACCATGTGAAACCCCTTGTTTTAAACTTTCATTTGATATACATGTTATGCTCATAACACTAGACTGGCCCACACTCTCTCTAATACCCTACCAAGCCTTCACTCTCATTTATACCCCACCAGACCCTCACTCTCTCTAAAACACCACCAGACTGGACCACACTCTCTCTGATACCCCACCAGACCCTCACTCTCTCTTATACTCCACCAGAAACTCACTCGCTCCAAAACACCACCAGGCTGCCCCATACTCTCTCTAATACCTCACCAAGCCTTCACTCTCTCTTATACTCCACTATACAGTCACTCTCTCTAAAACACCACCAGACTGGCCCCCCTCTCTCTTATACCCTACCAAGCCTTCACTCTCTCTTATATCCCATCAGACCATCAATCTCTCTAAAACACCACCAGACTGGACCACACTCTCTCTAATACCCCACCAGACCCTCACGCTCTCAGACACTCACTCGCTCTAAAACACCACCAGACTGGCCCACACTCTCTCTAATACCCCACCAAGCCCTCACGCTCTCTTATACTCCACCAGACCATCACTCTCTCTAAAACACCACCAGACTGGACCACACTCTCTCTAATACCCCACCAGACCCTCACTCTCTCTTATACTCCACCAGACACCCACTCGCTCTAAAACACCACCAGGCTGACCCATACTCTCTCTAATACCCCACCAAGCCTTAATGCACTTATCAAGTCTTTCCCCGGCCCTGGGGGACCCGGGACATAGCGGGGAACATGCCGGGACGTAGTCGGGGATGTACACAAAATCATTGCCCGCAGGCCGGGAAGTTAGCGGGACTTGGCGGGGATGTACAGTAGATCGTCCCGCTATGCCGGGCCAATCATTCATGTTAGCGGGGCTTTTGCCGGGGTGTACAATTTTTTCCCCCGCACTGCCGGGACAAAGCGGGGACTTTCACGAAGAAGTCACGCCATTAAAAAACATCAGTACCCGGTACCGTATACCAAGAACTGCCGATTTTGACATGCATACTCTTCTGTAATGCACTATTTTCACGATTGTGGCGCTACAAAGCAAACTGAGGAGTGGGGTAATTACTTGTTATATAAGTAACCAGTATTATATTTTAAAAACCAATTACGTGCATCTATAAATGAAAGTCTACTTTTTTTTAAACACTTTATTTTGTTTTTAAAAATCCTTGCGTCTGCATGTAAGTTAACTGGCTTAAACATGTCGATGTCTTTTAAATTATCGGCATGCACTATTAAATCGGCCGTGTTGTGTACGATCACTGCTATCCAAATAATCCAATCGATCTTTTTTTTATTAGGCCTATAATGTCGTTCATTCAATAATCGACACAGGTATATTAAACTCTGCAAGATGGGCCGGGGCATAGCCGGGATTGTACATTGTTTTAACGCAAGTCCCGGCCCATGGGGTCGGGATTGTGCGGGATTGTCACACTGTAGCCCGGCTAGCGGGGCCGAGTCATAGCGGGAATGTACAGAAAATTTATGCCCCGTAGGCCGGGACTTTAACGGGGTCAGTGCCGGGGATGTCACACTGGCAAAATGTACTTCCCCTGCTAAGTCCCCGCTAGTCCCGGGTCCCCCAGGGCAGGGGAAAGACTTGATAAGTGCATAACTCTCTCTTATACTCCACTATACACACACTCTCTCCAAAACACCACCATACTGGCCCACACTCTCTCTTATACCCTACCAAGCCTTCACTCTCTCTTATACCCCATTAGACCATCAATCTCTCTAAAACACCACCAGCCTGGACCACACTCTCTCTAATACCCCACCAGACCCTCACTCTCTCTTACTCCACCAGACACTCACACACTCTCTCTAATACACTACTAAGCCTTCACTCTCTCTTATACCCCATCAGACCCTCACTCTCTCTTAAACACCACAAGAGCAGAGGAAGAATTGAGGGTTGATGTTAGCTCCTATGTGAACCTCGGGAGCATTGTTGAACAACGACTTTTGAACTCACTTCAGTCGTACTTGAACAACGACTATGTACCTGTTTAGAGTGTCAAATGTTACAGGTCAATCACACAGGGTCAACATTTAAAATGCTCCGATTTCTTTCAAAATAGGATCAAATTTTTCATCTAGTCACAGGTTTGTAACTGCCTCATTATATTAAGTTACCAAGATACAGGTCAAAAAAGTACTGTGTATTTAACTCCATTGACCTTTGGCTTATTATGCTTTTAAACTCAGTAAAGAAAACACAGTCAATAGCAGGGCCTAGATTTCAACTAGAATCACAGAATCGATTCTTGTAATGATTCTCATAAGATTCGATAGTGCACACAATAATAATCATTTAATCAGATGTAACTACAATAATATAGTTACACCTGACATTGATACATGTATATCAAATGTGTTCAACAGCCATTTTGCAAGTGTTGCAACAAATCTACTTAATGAAAGTGATGAAAGAAATAATAATGTAAACAATGTTAATAATATTGATGATGTTAATGTATTACATACATGTGATGATGTGAAGATCTTAAAGATAAACCTGTTCTTAATATACCATGTATTCCATATGATTTTGTTGACAAAGAAATTCGCTCCATGAGCATTAAAAAGGCGGTAGGTCTGGATGATGTCAGTTGCAAGATCCTGAAACTGGCTCGTCCAGTCATTGTTAAAAGTTAAACTTATATAATGAATCTTTCTTTGTCAAAGGGGATTTTTCCTACTTTATGGAAAGAAGCCAAAGTGATCCCTTTGCATAAAGGAGGTGATCTTGATAACACCAATAATTACAGGCCAATTTCCATCCTACCTGTAATAAGTAAGATCATTGAAAGGGCTATGCATAATCATGTTTACTCTTTTTTAAATCGAAATGGTATCTTAAATGTTCATCAATCAGGATTTCGTCCTGGTCATTCTACCGAGACTGTTCTTGTTGACATGGTTGACGATTGGTAAAATGACTGTGTTGCCTTTATCGACCTTAGAAAAGCGTTTGACACCTTAAATCATGATATTTTGCTTAGAAAGCTCCATTATATTAGTCCCAAACAGAAATGTTTGGTAGACTCATAACCGGTGCGATCTTACCTTTCCGATGTTGATTAAGATACTTCTTGCATCGATCCCGAGATGCGGAAAAACCAATAGTCATTTTGTCCCACATAAATGAATAAATAACAAAAACCCCGATCCCCGGTGGACTCACCCAAAAGGTGACGTCACACCATCTGATAAATCCCTTATCCGACTTGGGATCCCCTACTCGGACCAAACTTGTAGGGGGTGGCCGGGGTCCGGGATAATCAACATCGGAAAGGTAAGATCGCACCGGTTATGAGTCTACCAAACATTTATGTTTGGGACTAGACTCAGTACACCGGTCGATCTTACCGTTTCCGATGTTGATTAAGATACTTCTTGCATCAACATCTGAAAGATCGATCTAGCAAGTAACCGACGGATGGAGGTACAAGATTGGTCAGCATCTGATCAGGGATCGGGAGCGGGTAACGATGGTTTTCGCGAGGTCAGAAAATATTTTCCCCCAACGGTCGGAAAACAAAAAAGACCACGCGATCACAGACATAAACCTCCTTACTTAATAAGTTTGGTGGTTAAGAATAGCGACACTGGTTCTTACCATGCTGAGTATTCTGTATAGTCTGAAAACCTGGTACCCGTACACCACCGTATTATGATCGCCGAACAATGTCCCGGTAAACCCCCCGCCCGTCTCTAATTACTAACGAAGCGGAAGTATCGAAGAGAAAGGCGAAGGTGGCTTCCGGGACACCGCCTGCTAGATCTCCTCAAGGGACAACCGAACGGTATACCCAAGATGATGAGATAGCTCGTGTCGAGTGGGTCGTGGGACGCGAAACCTTCGCGATCCCCCGGACTCCACCAACACCTGGACCAGCCCTTGCGACAGCGGCTGGACCGAAAGGTTCTGTAAGGGTGATGAATGCGGTCGTGAGTCCCTCGCAAGGCTTGTGTTCGGAAGAAATAGTGCTGCAGCGCCTTATCGGACACCCCAGCCTATCTTTGGCTTCAGCCGAACCTTGCCCAACCCTGGGGATTGGAGAGGGACGAATGTCGGTATGCACCGCGCCCGTTCGTAGCCACGAGAACAGAGCGCCGAAACAGTGTCGCTCCAGTGTTTGTGAACACGGAAGCTAACCTCGAGACCGTGTGCAACTCAGCACCGCCGTCCCGAACCCAACGCCAAACCGGAAAGCCATCTTGAGAGTTACGTATTTAAGCGCCGCTTTTGGCGGAAGGTCAAAAGGGTGACCCTTAAAGTAATCTAAGACTGTGTTGGGATCCCTAGTAGGATCACTTTCCTTTTTGGCAGACACTCGTTGAACATACCGTCGAGGCGTAGACTAATAAGGTAACCATCGGCTATGATAGTCGACCCGTCTCGAAACCTTGGTGAATGGAGAGGACAGCTGACTTATAGCTGGCCCCAGTGGCCCGCTGAAGTCTTGCTTGGAACTTTTCTGGTAGTAGCTCGGGAACTAGCAGCACAGAGGCTCTAAGGGAGAGCTATTTGTCTCATTGCACCAAGCGTAGTATGGAGCCAGACTCTGGCTATACGTCACGGAGGGTAGACCTCTGTCTAGCCCGGCGATGAGAAAAACAGCTTCTGATGAAAAGTATCCCTCGCTGCGCGTTCCTGGTAAGGGCCATGCAGCTAACTGCAGGTGCTCTAGTGATAGACTGGGTACCTCCGCTCCGGGCATCCGGAGTAGATCTGGTACTGGGAGTGCCAGCGGCCTTGCCGCTAGCAGAATGACAATGCAGTCTTCCCACCCGATCTTGGCCACCACCCTCATGAGTAGTGAGATCGGAGGGACTGCATAAGCTGTCATCCTCCCCAGTCTATGGACAGAGCGTCCATGGTGAATGCTTGGGGGTCCGCGACCCTTGAGCAGTACACCGGCAGTGGATGATTGCGATGAGATGCGAACAGATCTTTGGAGGGGTGGAACATCCCCTTGAAGATCGTCTGAGCGACCTGCGAGCAAGGGACCATTCTGCTGGTCCCGACACCCTTCCTCGTGACAGATTGTGCGCGAGGATGCTGGTGACGCCCGCGATGTGTATCGCTCTCATCGTAATCTGCCTGAACTTGCACCACCCTATCAGGTGTCGTGCATGCAGGCTCAATCGTGGTGGCCCGGAGTCCCCTTGTCTGTTGGGGTAGGCTACCACGGTTGTGTTATCCGTCAGGACAACGGTAAGTGATTCCACGATCACCTCCTCGTAAGCGAGGGAGGTTGTTGTGAAACTCTTGTCTCTATGGCCCCCATAGGCCCGAGACGGAGTCTCCGTGGATGTGGACCCCCCCAGCCCCGTTTTGACGCTATGGTCGTCACTACGTGACATACCGGGGGTGCAGGAAACCTGACACCCTGGGTCAAATTGGGCTGATGGGTCCACCACCAGAGTTCCTCTCGCGCGATCTCCGACAACGGAACCGCGAGGGATATTGGGTGACGACTGGGCCTGCAAGCAGGCTAGAAGGTGTAGTTGGGTAAGCCTAACGTAGAAACGGCAGTACAGTACGAGGTCTACCATACTGGCCATTAGGCCTACCACCTTCATCCATGCCACAGCGGGTTTTGCCGAGACTCGGCCAAGAGTCAGGCACACCGCACCATGTTCGGCGCCCGCTCGGGTGAGGGCACCGCGAACCCCTCCGTGAGGGTGATCTGAGCCCCTACAAATAGTGGTGTTCTGCGTCGGGACCACGCTGGACTTTTTGAGCTGATCAAAAATCCAGGGTCCCGCACCCACGGACTATCAACCCCATGAGACCCGTCGTCTTCAGTGGAGTGCGTCCGTATATGAGCCAAACGTCCAGGTAGCAACTGATGTTGACACCCCTGTGCTTCAGGTACGCTGCCACCGCTCTAACCAAGAGTGTACACACCCTGGGAGAGATGGACAGGCCGGTATCAAAACTGGTAATTTTGATCCTGTACCTAGAAGCGCAGATGCCTCCGATCTTGAGAGGCGATTGGCATATGCAGATAGGCGTCCGAGAGATCTAGCGATGCTGTTCCCATACCCCTGATGGGGCCGGCTAGCACCGCGGCGAGAGTCCCCATTCTGAACCTCTTGGGCCTGAAGAACTTGTTCAACAGCCTGCGGTTCCGGATGGGGCTCCCGTCGCCGGTCTTCCTTGGAGCCAATGGCTCCAAGATCACCGTAGAACGGGGTAGACGGGACAATCGCCCGCTTCGTGAGAAGCTGTGTGATCCCTGTCAGTAGTGCCCGACGCTGGGGGCCGTCTGGACGGCACTACTGTGGACCTCTGAAATGTGCAGGCGAATGTGGGGAGACTGGGTTGCCAGTCTGTAACCCCCACTCACCACTGACCATACCCAGGCGCTCAAAGAGATGGTTTCCCACCTCTGGGCGAAAGCCATAAGCGGTCGTCCACTGGGAGATCCCCTTGTGGAAAAACCGCTGAGCCCCCCAGGAATGCTCTGCCTAGCTTCCCTTGGAAGAGCGTTTGCTCTTCTTCAGGGCTTGCCAGCTGTTCCTGTGCTACCCTTGCGCCTCCCAGAAATGGGTGCTGCAGAGGTAGTGGGCTCGGGTATGGTGGTGCACGGCCTGCTGAAGTCGGAGCTCCTACCCATGGTAAGGGCAGTTTCCGACTTCTTTCAGAGTGCTCCCGTTGGTAGCTTCTTTGCACGGTCCTCCACCGAAGCGCAGAAGCATCCAAGGAGAAAAGGACCCTGCCTTTCCATCGCGTTGAGCGATTGGAGTGGCAGGCCCCTCCCCCCGGCGCTGAGTGGACACCCTATGGGCTAGGCCCATGGAGCTCTCGTTGAGGCTAGCTGTTAGCACCGCTAATAGGCTCACCTCGCGGAAGAGCCCAGATGTTGTCTGAGCGTGATACGCTTGACGACATCTGGGTCCCTCTCGGATCCCCTCAGGTAGGTCCCGTGGTCCTCCCGCGTTACACGCAGAGGAAGCGTGCAAGCACGCGGCGTCATAGCTCTACTGAGCTCGACAGCCCTACGATATCTACCCGTGAGGTTTGCCGGGAATGAGAGTGCAGGCGTCCCCTGTGAGGAAGCAGCAGCTGAGCATCCTACTGAAAGGATCCCTGGTCCTCCTCCATGGACTCCCCCTTAGGGGTGTCCGGAGGAAGATCAGTGCTGTTGCTCCCCTCGGCGGGGCAGCGGGGAAGGAGATTGTAGTGATGTCACTACCGGACTCAGCTTCCGACTCCTTTCCCTCGCCCACAGTATCCGTATCATGCTCCGATGATGACGGTAACTGAGGACGGGCATCTGAAAGTGGGTAAGAAGGCATAACCACTGTGTGGCTCGCCGACTACCTGCCAGCAGAAGAGGGAGGACTCCCGCAAGACCCTGAGGTATCCGCCATGGCACCACTGGGTCCGCATGCTCTCGCAGCCGCCGTCGTCCTAGCGCTCGCAGCACAGGGCCTCCCCTGATCGAGGTCTGGGTTAGCCCCATGCCGGCTGGCCTGGTCAACAGCTGATGTTGGTACTGCGTGGCCATCACTGGCGACACTTGCCACGGTGCTAGGCCGTGGAAGAAACACCCTGCGGCGGGTACCACGGGGCATACCCAGCCGGCAGCTGACCCTGAAAGGATCCGCCACCAGGGTAACCCCATGGTACTGCAGTACCAGCACCGCCCCCCTTGTTGCCACAGAGACTGTGGCGACTAAGGCGGGTGCTGCGGTACCGGTGCGGTATCAGCGTGGGTACCCGTGAGGGTTCCCAACTGTGGACCGCTGTACCCTCGCCACACTGCGTTCCCTGTTTGGGGGCTCAAGCTGTGTGCTGGCGTGGTACCGGCGCGGTACTAGCATGGGTACCCGTGAGGGTTCCCGGCTGTGTACCGCTGTATGCGTGGTTCCAGCGTAGGTGCCCGTGAGGGCTCCCGGCTGTGTACCACTGTACCCATGCCTCACTGCGTTCCCCGCAAGGGGATCAAGCCGTGTGTATGGGTACCCCGCTATACCGGCTGTCCCTTGGCTAGAGGGTGCATAGCGGCTACCACTGAAGTCAAGCCGTAGCTCGTCTTTGTAGCTGCCACCGAATGCACCTGGGTCGCTGTCCCGTGAGAGACTGCGAGCCCAACCCCTGAATAATCGCCAGCCAGTCCCTGTGGACAGCCAGCAGCTATTCTAGGGCCCAGGGTATCACTCGGCGGTCCCGCCATGGAACGCTGCCGTGTGACAACCCCAGTTGGTTCTGCTAAGACTACACCCACAGCGTTAGCCGCGGTATCGTCTCTGCTGAACCCATGCATGCTAGGGTTCAACCCAGGCAAGCCCGAGGTACCCTTGCATGCTGCCCGTCGCTGGCTACTACTGTGGCTGTTTGAGCCCGTAGATATGCCTGCAACAGACGGGTGTCCTCCTGCTAAAAACCCGTGAGGATTTTCAGCTAGAGGACTGGTATCCTCCTGCTACAAAACCGCTAGGGTTTTCGCTGGTGGTTACCGCTCTGCTGCCTGCTACTTTGCTCCGACGTATAGTCAGTGCTTTCGCTAGCTGCTGAGCCTTTGGACGCGTTAGCAGTCCGCGAAGGAACCGCCTGCTTGTCCGGGACCGGAGCCCCTTAAGCAGACCTGCCATGACCCATAGGGGCTGTCACAGCAGAATCTACCGTGTCGACTGGTATCCTCCTGCTGCAAAACCCGCTAGGGTTTTCGCTGGTGGTTACCGCTCTGCTGCCTGCTACTTTGCTCTGACGTATAGTCAGTGCTTTCGCTGGCTGCTGAGCCTTTGGACGCGCTAGCAGTCCCCGACGGAACCGCCTGCTTGTCCAGGGACCGGAGCCCCCTTAAGCAGACCTGCCATGACCCATAGGGGCTGTCACAGCAGAATCCACCGTATCGACCTTACCAGTGCCCTTGGTAGATTTCTTCTTCGTCTTATGGCGATGACGGAGCTATCCCAATCGTCAAGCTGGAACTCGGAGAGTCCTAAGCAAAAGAAAGACATCTAGAAGATCGTGAGCACTCCCTGTGGGTGAAACAGAGCGGGTGTGGGCCCCACTCCGTCACCAGGGAAGGGCAAGCCCGACAGGGCCGAGGCGAAGCGAGGAGAAAAGGGAGGGGGCACTACCCCCCAACACGCCGACTCAAGCCCAGTAAGCAAACCTGAGCACGGAGGCTGGTCGCTAACGTTAGTGGTAAAAGTAAGGACTGGCTAACTTTATTACTAAATGTCAGACGGGTCCCTACCAATCCCCACCGTATGAATATCTGATTAACTCGTCTTATCGGACGGTAATGAAGACATAACGATAGAGTAATCACCCTAACATAGCAACAATAACCTACCGTACATGAAATACAATGTGTATGTACAAACATCTATTGTAACTTACAGGCTGCAATGGTTGTTTTACGTGGGAAACAAAATGAATGGCGTCAACGAGCGGCCATTTTGAATTGCTCGTGTGTCCCGTATACAAACGGAGGCACGATATGTAGCTAAGTTTTGGATTGTTTTTTGTCACTTTTTCGCTAGAAAATGTCGTCAAAACTATCCTCAGCCGAACAATACCGGTTTGGTTTTACCTAAGGTGTGAAACTACAACCGTATATCTCGCCTTGGTCGAGAAAATGATACACAGTGCTATGAACAATCGATAGGCACGTCTGTGTCAGTCGGAGACCAAGGAGGATAAGGGGCGATCAGATGGTGTGACGTCACCTTTTGGGTGAGTCCACCGAGGATCGGGGTTTTTGTTATTTATTCATTTATGTGGGACAAAATGACTATTGGTTTTTCCGCATCTCGGGATCGATGCAAGAAGTATCTTAATCAACATCGGAAAGGTAAGATCGACCGGTGTACTGAGTCTGGGGCATCTGAAGATACAGTTAAATGGTTTGCATCGTATTTATCTTGTAGAAAGCAAAGAGTTACTTTTAAGGGTATTATCTCTGATTCACTAGAAATAAAAGTCGTTGTTCCCCAGGGCAGTAAAATGTATATTGGGCCCATTATTATTTCTGATTTTTATCAATGATATACCAAATGTAGTTTCACATGGGAAAATATCTATATGTACGCAGATGATACCACTCTGTCTGTCAGTGGTACTGATACTGATATTATTTCTAAAAAGCTCACTAAAGATCTTTCTGCAATTAAGGCATGGTTAAATGTTAACAAATTGTTTCTTAATACTGACAAGACCAATGTTATGCTCATTGCTCATTGGTAGTGAGCCTAAGTTACGTAATGATAAATGCTCTGCTTTTTCAGTTTCCATCGATGATTGTCAACTTGTAAAAGTTCATAGTGCCAAATGTCTTGGTGTAAAGATTGATTCTAAATTACTTTGGCACGATCATGTAAATTCAGTCATACAGCTAAAATTGGACTCTTGAGAAGTCTTAAAACATTTCTTGACGTTCGCACTCTTTAATGTTTTATATAAGGCTCTTATCCAACCGCAGTTCGACTATTGTAGTGTAGTATGGTTTGGTCGCTTCAATGAAGATGTACATGTACATAAATTATTATGTTTTACAGAAGCGATGAGCTAAGAATAATATTGTGTGCCAACTACCTTACGTCTTCTGATATAATGTTTCCTATATTAGGATGGGAATCACTTGCAAATCGGGCAATGTATTTCAAATCACTGTTAATGTTTAAAATGTCTAAACAATATATCACCACAGTACCTTATCAACAGGTTTTCTTATGTGCATGAAATTGAAGACCATACGTTAACACCAGACAAGCTGCGTCTAATTTATTAGCTCTACCACCTTGCACAAATGGTTATGACACTGGGTACTTTAAATCATCTCTTTCGTACAGTGGTGTTGAGGTTTGGAATAAGCTGAGTAATGTTGTAAGAAGTTCAACAAATGTGCAAACTTTCAAACTATGAATAGTAAGATTCAAGTCTTAAAATTTGAGCATGTATTTGTTAATGATGTGTTTTTATTTTGCTTTGAAAATCGTAAACATTTCTGTATTTGAATTTTGTATCTAATAGTTGTATATTTTATATAAATTCAAATTGCATGTTGATAATTGTTGCCTTTTAATGTTATGTAAAAGTATTGCAGGGCCCCATGTTAGACCAGCTGAATTGGGCTACCCTGGATAAATATGAATAAAATAAATAAATAATAATCCTTGACTGACGCAAGTGAACAATTTCAGCCTATTTTTAGGATCTTTGTTTTCAAGAAATCAGAGCATTTTATAATTTGGCCCTGTGTGATTGACTTTTGACATTGGACACTTTTTGTCTTATATTTCCATAACCATAAGTCGTAGATAGTAGAAACTACATATTTTTTAAATGATTTAGACGAATAGTTTGATATATTTTACAGCAATCGCATTAGACTCATCAACATCAGCGCGCGTGCATTTTGACTAATTTATCTCCCAACCAGTAATACGCATTCAACCCAGCTTTCCCCCTGCATTACCTGTCTGAGTTTATGTTTTGGTTATCAAGGAGGGTATTGTTGCCATCCATGGAATCGTAACTTCCTGTTTCCATAGAACTGCTCTCTCCAACCATCCTCTGATCACCACCTGCTCCTGGAACAGGTTCCTCTTCTGGAGTAGCAGCCCCATTGTTGTCTTCTTGTATGCGAGATCTCTTAGAAAGACTCTTCTTATCCCCATGATGACTTACATCAGAGCTATCCGATTCACCTGTACTTCGCTTCCTTTCTCTTTTCTGTCTAGCATTGCTGTATCTGACGTCACCTGAATGCAAAAAAACCCAAAAAAACATTAAATTATCAGTATTGCCCAGGGCTTTACGCTTAACTTTTTTAACAACTTTCAACTTTCAGCTGGCCCGCCAGGATTTCAGCTGGCCCATGCCAGTTGTCAAAACTTTCAGCTGGCCTGCCAGCATTTCAGCTGGCCGATAATAATAATGACAAGTTTGTAATTTGTATGCGACTGTTATTTCATGCATATTAAAAGGGACTAGGCAGTCACCCGTATTTGTCAGTTCTAATTGCCACAAATGGGCATGCTTCTGGTATTTGGAGGGAAATATAAAAAATTGACTATCTATACAATGTACATCAACCCTGCACTGTGGCATTAACGATATATGGTACATAATCGTAATATTTCCTATGACATCAGCACTAACCCGCCCAGGTCTGAAGCATTGCGTACACCTTGTTCAAAGCATGGAGGTAGTAATTATTCTTGAAAAAACTCAGAATTGAAGATACTAATTACTATTGTATACACAATAATTTTTTATATCATAGTATAATCGTTGATAACCTTCTCTCAACTTACTTTCTTGGAAGCTGCCGCGACATATTTGAGACTGTAGAATGGGCTATTACATTAAATTTTTTGAAGTTTCTGATACAAGTTCAACCTAATATGCAACATACATGTACGTACGGTATGTCACATGTGATGTGAACAAGCAAAATAGGGTTATTTATTTTCTCACACAAAATAATTAGCACTTACCTTCTGAGCCTTGGTGTTGTTGGCTTGTCCCAGCACTTGATGAAGACTCCATGTCAATAGTAATATTGTGTTACATACATGTACACCTGTTAATTCAAAAACAAAAGCTAGATATTAATATTTCCCACATTTTCATAGAATCTTATAATTAATTTGGATTCAGTCGAATGAAATACTACCATGGTCAGAATTTTAACGAGAATCCGAGAATTGATTCTCCCAAAGATTCTCCTAAACAGATTTGTGTGGATCCTAGTTGATTCTCGGAAACTTTTGTAGTTTACACAGAAGTTGATTTGCAAGAATCAAATGATTACTGCAAATTTATTGCAAGAATCAAGATTGATTCTCGCACTGCAAAACGAAATTCTGACCCTGACTACAAACAACGATAGCTTACTGTACGCGGGCTGAATGCATAGATGGTAGCCGGGTTCTAAAGTGGGTGCTAAAACCTCAAATGGCGACCTCCATGCGTGTACCAGGGGGTGCTAAAGTGGAACCAAAACAACAGCGGGAATCGTGTGTTAAATCGACATAGAAAAGAACAGGAGGGATCAGCGAAATTTACTGTCAAACCTCTGATAATAGCACACGGTAGACTGTAAAATCGCACCAGCTAAATTTGCACGCTACAGAGGCAGAGCCTGAAAATAAGATCCCGCGAACCACAAATTGACACACGTACAGTATGGACGGTATGGGCGCGCGGGTGCTAATGGTGCTGGGCCGGGGTGCTAATGAACGCGTCGCCAGCACAAGCCTCCAACGCAATCAATAACGCGTATAGGGCGCATACAAGTGCGCCTACGCAGCTGGTAGTTCCAGGATACGCGATTACAGGGTCAATGGCCGCTTCCACGCAGTAACACACATTTCTGAACTGAGTGTACTGTCAGGGCCCTGATAATACTATAGCATGATCCAGACATAGACCGTAAGGTTCTAATTTCGAGGAGCATAACAAACACCAAATTGGTGTCGTATGACCTTTGACATGCATGCATTCTTTTGTCGAGAGTTGACATGGTCTTTCAATTTGTGCCGAGTGGACCTTGGCAGACTTGACTACATCATGTATGCTTCCAGACATAGACTGTAAGGAACTAATTTCGAGGAGCATAACAAACACCAAATTGGTGTCATAACAAACACCAAATTGGTGTCGTATGACCTGACATGCATGCATTCTTTTGTCGAGAGTTGACATGGTCTTTCAATTTGTGCCGAGTGTCCTTGGCAGACTTTAGATGGCTGCTTCAGTGGTCATGAAAGGATTCAATAACCTCTGCCCCACTAATCCCCAGCTATTGTCTGAAATTGCTCCTCGGAAAATATATTATAACAACTCAGTCCTCAAATGATAGTCATTAGGCCTGTTATCGACTGTCGAAAGTGTCGATAGTCGGAAAACTCACAGACTTCCGACATGTTGGAACACTCAATGGTAGTATGTCTCGATACACAAGCGATGTACTGTCACAACATCAAAGCCACTAGCCGCTGATAGCTTAAACATTTGAAATATAAATAGCACAAGTTTGTAGACCTTTTTAAGTTCACAGTTCAACAAAAATTATACACCATTATTAAGACATACCCCCTCAACGAGGAGCATACTCAGCATAGAATTCACAAATTATGTGACATGCAAAAGGGTCAGTCCATGTCGAAACAGATTGAGTGTACACCCACCCTCTTGGATTTTGCTCTCCTTTGGCTCAGGGGTACCTTTCATGGATCCCTAGGTGAGGTCACAAGAAAAAATTCAAATTCCATTTAGTTTTGAATGGCGGGCAATCAAAGTTTGGCGACCTCGACCAAAATTGTGAATTTAAGGGTCCAAATGACAAAGTGCTCTCTTTGAGGGGCACTTTCTTCTTAATTGAATCAGTTGTGATCCTCTTTTTGAATGTGGTCACTCACTGGCTGTGTCTGAAATACCTAATGCCAAAAAAGATAAATTTGAATTTCGAATTTGTGATTTCAGAGGGGTCAAAATCAGCACCGTACTGTTCAATCAAATTATCTTGATTTTGAAGGACCCATGATAATGCCACAGTGCACTTATAGGTCCTAATTATGTTCAGAATGGATTAACCATATGCCAATGTCTATGAGCAATTAAAAAAAAAGAGAAATTTCTAGACCCCTACAGAATTTTAGGCCACCCCTAAAGTGGTTCAGCCACAAATGGCACTTAAAGTCGGCAAATTTGGACCCCTAATAACTTTAGGTGTACACCAGATATGAATTTCTAGTCTTTTGCATCTGAAAGAATGTAGTTTAATGTTACTAGGAACATAAGATTTGTTTTGTATTTTTTGTGTTTTAGTATTAAGTTGACGCTTTCATTTTTGCCTAACATACCATGCATACAGGATACGGTACAAAATGCCAATTTTAGTATGATATTTTTTTATATTTTTGATCACTTTATAGCCATTTGTATTATTTATCCTGATATTTCAAGTTGCTCTTGAGTCAAGTAATAAGAAAAAACTACTTTCTAATCCTCTGTATGGATTTTTAAGGGGTCAAAATGCACTTCCTGGCAACGATGCACATGCAAAGTACAGGTTATGGGGGTCAAATTTTCAGAATGCTCCCAATTATGTCAAGTAATATATCAAATTACTCAGTATGGTCATGAGGATTCCAAAATGTATAGTTTGTTATGTGTCAGACCTTTCAGGAGGGCGCTATGACGAAAAATGTTCATAGGTCAACGACCTTTTTGAAAGTATCAAAACACACAAAACAAATCTTATGTTCCTAGTAACATTAGACTACATTCTTTCAGATGCAAAAGACTAGAAATTCATATCTGGTGTACACCTAAAGTTATTAGGTGTCAAAATTTGCCGATTTTAAGCGCCATTTGTGGCTGAACCACTTTAGGGGGCCTAAAATTCTGTAGGGGGTCTAGAAATTTCTCTTTTTTGAATTGCTCATAGACATTGGCACATGGTTAATCCATTCTGAACATAATTAGGACCTATAAGTGCACTGTGGCATTATCATGGGTCCTTCAAAATCAAAGATAATTTGATTGAACAGTACTGAAGTGCTGATTTTGACCCCTCTGAAATCCCAACGAAATTCAAATCAATCTTTTTGGCATTAGGCATTTCAGACACAGCCAGTGAGTGACCACATTCAAAAGAGGGTCACAACTGATTTAATTAAGAAGAAAATGCCTCTCAAAGAGAGCGCTTTGTCATTTGGACACCTTAAATTCCCAATTTTGGTCAAGGTCGCCAAACTTAGATGGCCCGCCATTCGGAAACGAAATTGAATTTGAATTTTTTTCTTGTGACCTCACCTAGGGGTCCATGAAAGGTACCCCTGAGCCAAAGGAGAGCATAATCCAAGAGGGTGGGTGTACACTCAGTCTGTTTTGACATGGACTGACCCAAAAGAAGTCATCACAGTGATGTGAATAATAACATAATAAATGGACAAACACATACATTGTATGTAACTATCATGTCAGTGACATGGGCACCTTCCAACCAATTACAGCTTTGGAATATCATGACATAATGTTCACTACTGTGCAGATCAAGTGAGGTAGAGCAGTAATGCCACAGGCAGGATCTTTACTAGTAGAGCATTTGTTTTGATGAATTGGGTAAGCTTAATTGGAGGTCGGTTGGTGATCAATGGGCAAGTTAAGATATTTCCCACGCTGTCAGGTTCTTGACTGTCGATACATGTCGATTGTCGGAAGTATTTTCTTCCGACATGGCGATACACAAAATCTCTATCGATAACACCACTAATAGTCATATACATGTATAACGACCAAAAGATAAATGACTGAATATCATTGAGGACTGAGTTCCGCAGTCTAGTATGCTTTGAGTGGTCATGAAAGGATTCAATAGAACCTCTGCCCCACACACCGTCATCATCCCTATATCTTCGTGTTAAAAATTGCCGTGATAGTACGATGAATCCTCACGTTTTTCAACAGCTACGCATGGTGATTTTGTTCGAGATAGGCCGTGCGACTCAGGCTAAGCATACAATTTGAGATTTTGAGAGCCTGCCACACTGTTTCTATTCTATGTTTTACGATTTTCGCATGATCAGTATATGGCTGGCCGTAACCGCCCTAACGTGGAGCTGCTACGCAGTAGCTTACTTTTCGCTCATGGAGCTAAATTGACCAATCATGTTAGATCTTTTCATTACGGAGCCAGTGCATGCATCCTCGCTCCAGAGAGAGAAAACTCTTGCCAAAATTAATGTTTACTATGGGGATTTTAAATGAATCGATTGTAAATAAACCACGACCAGTTGTACAGGATCAATACCATTGTTTGATTAGTGTATAGTCAATGTTACCTTGCATGCATGTGTCATGTGTGTGGCATGTTTGTTTGTTTGTTTGTCTACTGTGTCAGGCCAGGATCACTGACACCCACGGTACTGATACTGTCATACTATCACGGTGATCATATTGTTGAATGTTGTTGACTTTAAAATAATCATGATGCAGTCATGTCTACAGTAGAATTCACCATGACCTTTGAAGGACTTAAACCCCATTAAAAGCTATTAAACCAAGATAACACTCAATGAAAACAGCTCAACTATAAACATCAGATCTTCTCTGGTTAAATACACACTGCACTTGTGTCTGTTTTACCTGTGCAATGAGCAATGAGCTGGTATTAGAGTTTCAGTTGGGTGAACGATTATAAAGCGAACGCAAGGTAACAATACTGTGGGCTTTTGTTTACGAAATGAGACAATAGTCTGCTTATTGTTAACCAGCATTCTTAAAAATGAGAAGCTTAATGACTTAACACGGTTTAGAAATAATTTCTTCATATTTTTTGGTGTTATCTGTCGTTTACATATCCTTCTAAAACACTAAAGTACCAATATTTCCAAACACCTAAATTAGCTAAAATTTAGGACATGTTACAAAACTATATTTTCTAGAATTTCAGAGAATACTTTAAATATTGGCGGTTATTTTTTACACAGTGACGTCAACTAGGCAATGACCTATACTTCTAACATACACTATTTGTAGAGGTCACGCGTCAATGGTGAGCACACTGAGTATTGTGTATGAAAACGGACAGTAACTACAGTATGTATGGCCTACTACTAGTATATAAAGTAAATCCGAACTGGTTTGCAGTTTGCTGAAGGTCGAATTCCGCAGGGACACCGCGCAAGTTATACAAATTAGCTCCGGCGATACACTGCAGATCGCAGAACTGTGTGCATAGTTTACCACCACTCTGCCTAGCTATATAGTTATGTACAATACTGTATGAGTTTCTTATGAGTGCATGTCCATCTTAATAATAAGTCAGTTCATACTTTTCATAAACTACTTTTTGAATCATAACTTTCGTGACCGAGAATATCTTGCAACTATGTGACGCTTCGTCTGGCAAATTCTTAATGAATAAATTCGCTTCACGTAATGAGTAAGTCGACTTAATTGGTCAGTTTTACCTCCGAGTAATGAAAAACTCTAACATGATCATGATTGGTCAATTTGGCTCCACGGAGCAAAAAGTCAGCTACGCTGTAGCAGCTCCACGTTGTGGCGGTTGCGGCCTACCATATCAGTATCCCATATGATTTTCTATTGCAAGAACATTTTATTTGTTGTCAGGTTTTATCTAAAAATACACTAACTGGAAATTAAATACACTAATTAGTGAGGACCGGTAATTTGCTGTGGATATGTTTAACTGCAATTTGCGGGTAAAAAATTTGAAATCCTGGGTAAAAATTGTGATCATATTCAACTCTTTGAGAAAATAATAATATTTAGGAATGCATGTAGAATTCAGCTGCAATACAATGTACATTATTGACACACTATCACTCTCTTTATCTACGGCAATAATAGAATATCGATTTCAATCGAATTGAATACGATGCTCAGTTTTGAGTTTGTAGTTGACTACTAAGCGACCTAAGGCAGCGATCGATTGCTAGCCAATCAGATAGAACTCCTTTTCTTGCGTTCGGTGAAATACCACTCGCCCGTCGCTCACCAACGGAGTATTAAATTTATATTTATCGTATAGGACGTCGACACTGTGCCCCACTAATCCCCAGCTATTGTCATTGTCTGAAATTGCTCCTCAGAAAATATATTATAACAACTCAGTCCTCAAATGATAGTCGTATTACGATCAAAAGATAAATGACTGACTATTGAGGACTGAGTTCCGCAGTCTAAGCCAGTGCCGTACTATTACGCTGACTTTCGTATTCGGCGAGGAGGACGATTTCGACCTCCTGGTTTGTTTACAAATAGAGAGGTAGATAAAAGACCGTTCCGCTAAACACTCAAAGTATAGGTATGCTAGGTGAATTCAAATTTGCCATCAAACTGCATCATTTTATATATCAAATCAAAGCCCTTGAGTAAACAAAGCCAAAACTGAAAACCATTTTTTCATAGCACTTTCCGTAGCAAAGTTACATCTTGTCAAAGATTGACTTTCATCAAAAAGTTTCAGCTAGCAAAATTCCCAAAACGGCATTTCGGGGTGTTTCTAGATCTTAGTCTCATTATGTTATGATCAGTGATGCCAACGCCGCGCCTTAGGCGCACAATTGGGCTACTTGGCGATCTCTTGCCGCTTACTCAAAAAAAGCATGCCGCTACTTGTCTAAAATTGGGCTACTTTTGCCAGTCTCAGGTCGCGGCAGTAATTTGATGTATTTTCCTTTCAATTTAGCCGATTTATAAAGGTTTTGAGTCTTTGAAGCTCCAAATTGAAATTACAATGGGTTTTGTGACCATTTATTGATCGGTCAGTAACTTCCCAGTAAGTACCGGAAGTTTAAAAGTCAAGTGCTTTTCCGCCCAATTGGGTGTTTTGCGTTCTAAATTCGGGTAAATCCGCCCAAATACCCGGCATTGGGCGCTTTTTTGGAAGCTTAAAAAATTGGGCTACTTGAGAATCCTTTATCATGGCCTGGCGAAGTCAATGCGCCGCCTTGACGCTGAAAAGTTTTGGCAACACTGGTTATGATACATGTAGCAGCTTTTTTTAATGCCGGAACTGCTATCCAAATCCCTCTAAAATTCCATGTGCGAGTGACTTATCACCATAAAAAATCATATATTTGGGTCAAGTGAAGTATAGAAAACATATTTATGTACGTTTCCTTCTTCGGGCAGTTGTTTTAAATTTCTATGTAAATATGCATTTGACCATGTTGACATTGTCGGCGAATTTGGCTGACTAGCAAATGTGTTAACTAAGGTTTGCCTGGGTTACCTACAAAGCATCAGAGGGATGGTCCACCATGCAATGTCCACAATTATATAGCGTGATTCACGTAACATGAATAGGGATTAAAAAGCTGTCACATAGAACCATGTGCTTCTATTGTCCAATTTGCCATCAAGATTTCATATGGAAACAGTAGGTAACCCAGGCAAACCTTAGTTAACACATTTGCTAGTCAGTCAAATTCGCCGACAATGTCACTGCATTTTTACATAGAAATTTAAAACAAGTGCCCGAAGAAAGAAACCTACATAAATATGTTTTCTATACTTCACTTGACCCAAATATATGATTTTTTATGGTGATAAGTCACCCGCACATGGAATTTTAGAGGATTTGGATAGCATTTCCATTAAAAAAGCTGCTATCATAATGAGAATAAGATCTAGAAACACCCCGAAATGCCGTTTGGGGAATTTTGCTAGCGAAACTTTTTGATGAAAGTCAATCTTTGATAAGATGTAACTTTGCTACGGAAAGTGCTATGAAAAAATGGTTTTCAGTTCAGTTTGGCTTTGTTTACTCAAGGGCTTTAATTTGATATCTAAAATGATGCAGTTTGATGGCAAATTTAAATTCACCTAGTATACCTAGAAACAGTTCAGACCCAGTACAGGATCATGTCAGAAATTATAATTTTGTTCTGGACTAATCACCTGTAAATAACTGCACCTGTAATTTGAGAATGCGTCCATGAGGACGTGCGCGCGCTACCACTTGCAGTGTGAAATCTTCAGTACCTGAAGTCTACACTTTATAGGAAGAAGAAGAAGAAGAAGATGCAATAATGATTTGCAATTCATGAATTCATGAAACAAAACAGCCCAACTCTCGATGTCATTTCCCTTGAACTATGTAGTACCACGTGCCTCAAATGGCAAAATATATTTGGGAAAAAATTCTTCTTACCACCATGTATTCTAGAAGTTCCGATTGCGGGTTTAAATAGTTTAATTTTGCTGTTTTTTCCTGGGGATTTCATAAACACCGCCACATCAATCTATGCGCCACAGACAGACTGCAGCCATTGGTCTGATGATTTGGTTTCGTTTGCTATGTAAAATTCCTCCTTTTGTGCGGAGCACCGCTTCCTTCTATACAGTGCAGCACCCAGACAAACAAGTACCTAGACCTATAACTTTGGTTTGCGTAGTGAAGTCAACACTGCTTAGCAACGATTTTGACAAGGACGCAACCCGGACGCAAACAAGCAGACATGTTCGCGTCTACAGAACATGTTGTATTTGACGCGGGCGATAACGGCGCAGCAATCACGCAAACGATCGCGTTTTTCGTTCCAGACATGAACGCTTATTTCTCCGCGTCCGACCACCCGACCAAAATCACCTTGGATACGTGGCTTCACCTACTGCCATGGTTAGGGATGGGCAGTTACAGGTCTAGGTGGTATGTCTATGGCAGGAGGGTGAAAGTGCATATAGGAACAATGCCAAAAACTACGTCACGCCGGTCACGCTATTGTTCGACTTAAACTACATCATTCGCCATTTTGTAAATATTAACGCATGATCGTTGCTTTGAAGTTTCCACCGGATAGTCTGTGGATAGCGCAAGAGCATGCTTTGACCATGGAGGTATATAAATAAATGGAGAATGATCGCCAGAATTCTAATCTCTTAAGTGGAGATTATCCTATTACCTCTATTCAATGAGTCACCAAACTTGAATGACTAGCCACTTCAGCCAAGCTATTGATCTCCACGATGGTTATGAGACTCTACCATGGTTCATTGATCGTCACTCCCAAAATTTCCTCATAGGAATTGAAATTACATTGACCCGTACTGGAAGGCTTGTAAAAGAGACTGTATAATGACGTCAGCTAGTCAATTAGCTGTTCAAAGTCGCCAGTTTTGATAGCTTATAGTTTCAATGTATGATTGTGCGAAAACCCGATGAAATTTGGATGTTCTGTTCTCAAGTTATGAAACTGTTTTCTACACTAGTTGTGCCGTAACTTGACAAATATACTTAGTTTTCATGTTCATATATTAAGCTTTTAAGGGGGTCTGAGGGAGTTCAAATATAGTGCAAATGAAAGCAAAACGTTTTTACCTTCCGATTGTGAAAAAATTATGTTGGGCCAATTTGGGCCAATTGAGTTAAGAGCGAGTAAGATTTACCGGAAGTACTTCGAAATTCAGCTAAAATCTTTTCCTCATCATTAAACTACTCATTTTATAATAAATAATTATCAGTATTTAGGCCTAAATGATTATTAATATTATTAGGGGCCATCATTTTCTTTGGAGGGGGGTTCCAAATAGGCCTATACCGGGGGGTCATAACTTTTGGAAAGAAAAATAGGGGTCATAGCCTAATTTAATTTGTCAAGAATCATGACCAAAATGTAGGGGGTCACAATATGACCACAGATATAGGCCTACAGATAGGGTGTTTATTTTATTCAAAAAGACTGATTTCAATGCAATTTTTTGGCGAAAATGACATTTTGATATCAAATTTTCTGAAACATGAGCACTTTCCAATAAACATTATAAGTAAGTGCATTTAGCACCCCATTGAAATAAATGACCAGTGAAACAGACTTAACAATGTAATCAGCTTAGCATAATCAATATCACCTGAAATTGCCTATTCAACAATAATTGGTCATAACCAACGTAGTACAAAAGATGCTTGGCTAGATCATTCTCCATTTATTTATATACCTCCATGCTTTGACCATGCGCAAAAAAATGAATATCATGAAGATGTTTAAGATTGATTCTTAGATGTTTCAAAAATTACCGTCATATTGCATAGATTCATCAAAGAATGGTTTGAAGTACTAACCTTATTTAGTAATTTTAAAAATCGGGAGAATTTTACAAAATCAATGTTTTTACCTGTCGGTATTACAACTCGTGAAACACATTAGTGATGTGCCTGGGTGACCTAATCTACTAACCTTTAACGTTTCCTCTATAAACTCTAACCCTCCTGCAATATGGCGCCTATTGTCTAGAGTTAAACTACATCTTTCGGTGTGTTACGTAATACTACGATGCCTATCCCATTATATCGATCCCCGTCTATGGGTGTGACCCCAGACAAACAAGAACCTAGACCTATAACTTTGGTTTGCGTAGCGAAGTCAACACTGCTTAGCAACGATTTTGACAAGGACGCAACCCGGACGCAAACAAGCAGACATGTTCGCGTCTGCAGAACATGTTGCGTTTGACGCGGGCGATAACGGCGCAGCAATCACGCAAACGATCGCGTTTTTCGTTCCAGACATGAACGCTTATTTCTCCGCGTCCGACCACCCGACCAAAATCACCTTGGATACGTGGCTTCACCTACTGCCATGGTTAGGGATGGGCAGTTACAGGTCTAGGTGGTATGTCTATGGTGCAGCAGGCCTGCAAGCTCCTGCAGTGCAAGCTAGTGCCGTGGCACAGTGGCGTAGCTGCCGGGGGGCAGGGGGAAATTGCCCCCCTAGCAAAAATTGTCTATTTGGGCCCCGCCCCCTCAGACCCTGCGCCCCCTAGCGCTATTTGGGCCCCCGCCCCCTAGCGAAGGAAAAAAAAGGAAGAGAGAGAGGAAAAAGGAGAGGGAGAGAAGGGGAAAAGAGAGGGGGAGATAGGGAGAGGAGGGGAAAAGATATGGGGAATCCATACGATATGCAATACCATACGATTATTGTCAATAAGCCTGACAAAAATTGTCTATTTTGGGCCCCCGCCCCCTAGTGCGGGGAAAAAAGAGAAAGGATGGAGAGAGAGGAAAAATGGGGAAGGGAAGAGAAAAGCTGAGAAAGAGGGAATCCATAGGCCTACGATATGTAGGGCCATACGATTATTATCAATATACTCGACAATATACTTGTAATGACTTCTTGAAGACAAAGAAATATAAATCTTTTGAAATGCTAATTGCACAAAAGCACCTATAGGAACAGTATATTGACTAAAACAATAAAATGGTCAACCCAAAAAGAAAAGTCGAAAAAGGTGGTCAAGAAGACTGTGTCCGACATGTTTCTTGTAGCATGCCCCAACCGAAAATTTTCAGTATCGACATAAAATTGGCCGATTAAGTCTTTTTACCATTGAGCTATTTCAAACTTGGGGCCGGATTTACGATTAGACCAGATGGGTACCGTCGGGTCCAGGCCCTAAAATTGCCTAAGGTATGTTCCCCAAAACACCATGTTTTGGACCGAAATATGGTAACATTACTAAATTTTGTGCGCTTCGCGCGCACTGGCCTTTACGTAAAATTTACCTTCATTTTGGGCTAAAATTGTCTGAAATTGGAAATTTTTAGCGCGCTTCTCGCGCACTTTAACCAGGAAATTAGCAAGAATTATGGCCAAAATTCATTTCTATTAAGACCAAATTAGTATTAAAAAAGCAAATGTTTCTCAGTAATAACCCGGTTTACCATTTTCTCTCTTGGGCCACTGTATTGCCAAATTTAAACGTATTTACCTTTATTTTTTATTTTTCTTTGATATATTTGAAATTGTAGTTTTCTTTGAAAGTATACACTTTCTTTTCGGTGGGGGTGCGTCGCACCACTCGCACCTACCCCATTTTCGTTTGGTGGATTTGGGCCCCCGCCCCATACAGGCTTGCCCCCCCCCCCCCCCCTGGAAAAAAACCCAGCTACACTCTAAATTACAAGGATTTAAAAATAAATCCTTAAGACTGTAGTTAGGGACCAATCAATTTTAGATTTAAAATTAATTTTATAGATTTGAATTTTAAATCTTAAAGATTTAATTTTAAATCTAACACTTGATTGGTCCCTAACTACAGTCCCTTGGGATTTATTTTAAATTCTTGAAATTTAGAGTGTACGCCACTGCAGTGGCACTTAGCGGGCCGAGCAGCAGCGACATAGGCGTAGATCCCGGGGGGGATGGGGGATTTATCCCCCCAATATTTTGCCGGGGGGGATGGTCCATACAATCACCCCCCCCCCCTTATGTTGACGCCTGATATGGGTTTCTGACCAAATTAACCTCATATTTACCCATTTTAGCCCCAAAAGTGCAAATTTTCGTGCGCTTCGCGCGCATTTATTCTACTTTTACTTTTCATCAGTTAGCTTCAACATAGCAAAATTTTTCGATTTCGCGCGCTTCACGCGCATTTCTACCGTAAACTTCTTCTGTTGCCAAAAGGTGCTGGATTGACTATACTTGTTTTTTGCCAACTACACCCCCCAATGTCAAAAAGAAACTTCTACACCACTGAGCAGCGAAGAGAATAGGCCTAATAATCGTAGTCCGACGATTAGGACCTATTTTTTCAGCCCTGTGTTTTTTCTCAGTTACCATCATACTTATCACTACTCATGCAGGCTCTGATTGCTCAAGAAAGCTTGACCGCGAAAGTCCACTGCCGCCCCACCCGGAAAAAAAGGCGCGGTCACTGGACTTTCGCAACATTGGGGGATGATTGTATGGACACCCCCCCTCCCTGGCAAAATGGGGAGGGATTAGTCCCCCCCCCATCCCCCGGGATCTACGCCTATGTATCAAACGATTATTTTAGTCTGACGTGTAGGACCTTTTTTTTTCTTATTTACCAGACAATGTTCAGCTCAGACTCACACTATGACCACTATCTCATATGGCACAAGAAAGACGAATCGCGAAAGTCCAGTGACCGCGCCTTTTTTCCCGGGTGGGGCGGCAGTGGACTTTCGCGGTCAAGCTTTCTTGAGCAATCAGAGCCTGCATGAGTAGTGATAAGTACTATGGTAACTGAGAAAAAACACAGGGCTGAAAATATTTTTTTTGCCCATTTCAGCCCCAAAAGGAGCAAATTTTGGATTTTTGCGCACTTCACTGGCGAGCATTGCACCATAGGCCTATTTCATCAGTTTAGCTGCAAATAGCAAATTTTTTCGTGACATTTTTGTATCATAAACTATGTCGCCAAAATGTGCGATTCACTACGGTAGGCTATAGGCCTACTTCAAGACTTTTTTCAACCCATCCCTCCCTCATGTCAAAAAGAAATCTACGCCACTGGTTTTATACCGGTATGTCATTTCGTTGGGGTAGGGATTTGTAGATTTATTTTTTGGCCAAAATACATCGGTTTTCATATAAATGAAACGTAAACTTCACCAGTGGCGTAGCTAGGGCTTGTAGGGCTAAGGGAACGTTCATAAATACTTTGGTGGGGTGAGGGGTGGGGCTGGAAAATTTTGATTTCCGTATGTAAAACTTTTTGACCCCCCCCCCTGGCTGTACGTTAAACTTTTACAATCCCCTGCCCCCCCCCTCTTTATGGATTCAAAACTTTTTGACCCCCCTTTTGAATATTATTTGAATGTGTTCCTAACGTTTTCCTACATCTTTTTAGGGCGTAATATTATAGAAAGGGTGCCCAAAATATCTGTGCCAAGATTTGCTCCCCCCTTTCGACCTGCAAAAATCGCTTGCTCCCCCCTGTTGGCCTGCCAAAAATCTTTGCCCCCCCCCTCCTATAATTCACCAGACCGGGGGTACACATAATTATTGCACCACCCCTTACTAACATGTTCACCTGACCCATGCAAGTTAAAATCAGCATCAATATAAAATGGACACCTGAATATGGGTTTCTGACCACATGCACATTAACCTCATAATTATTTGCCCATTTCAGCCCCAAAAGGAGCAAATTTTGGATTTTTGCGCACTTCACTGGCGAGCATTGCACCATAGGCCTATTTCATCAGTTTAGCTGCAAATAGCAAATTTTTTCGTGACATTTTTGTATCATAAACTATGTCGCCAAAATGTGCGATTCACTACGGTAGGGTAAATTGGGGTAAATGGAACGCTTAAGCAATAAATCACTTTCTGTGGTCGGGAGGGTATCCATGTATGATTTTTGTTTGTTTCAATAAGTAGATAATATGTTTTTACAACTTGTTTTAACAGATAAACTCCCATTTTATGCTTTGTTTCTTGTACTCGGTCCAAAAACATACATGGTCATGGTGTTCCAGTTACCCCTACAAATTGGGGTAAATGGAACACCGGGGTGGGTAATTGGAACAAGGGGCATTACTTGCAAGGAGCCTACATTCATAGCTATATTTACATTGAAAAGATATCAGAATATTTTATTTAACATATATTTTGTGACTAAACAAAAGAATAACAACAATAATTTTCTTTTCGCGTTTTTTTTATCAATATGGTAAAATACCACGTAAAAATACACTTTCTTATGGTACATAACAGAAAAAATGGTTTTCAGATTTAAAAAAAATCAATAGGGAGCCAAATCTACCATGAATTAGTTATTTGTGGTATATAATTTCATAATATTTAAACCAATTAGTAAAAATAAATTAACATGTTATATATATATTTGAAGTCAGTCAACCGTGTTCCATTTACCCCAAGTGGATCTGTTGTAGGGTAAATGGAACACCAAACTAATTAATTAGCTAATTAGCATATTTATTTGCATAATTTAAAATGGACACCATTTCTCACTTGACTATCCAGGCATGAGAGTGGCTTTGCTTGAAAAAAGTTGAAGTAGAACAAACAAACAAAAAAGCTGAAAAACAGCGTGAAATTGGCAAAAATTACCAAAAATTGGGATTAAAATAAATAAAAATGTGTAAATTTGAATAGTTAAAAAGCTGAATTCAGCTGATCAGCTGAAAATCTCACCCCTGCTATATATAGTTTGCTGGATGTCCTAGTATCTGGAACCGTCACAGTCAACCTCTGAAGAGCTTGTAAAATATTGTACTTTTATCAAGATGGGCAATATCAAGGCATATTGGGCACCATTTCCATAATCAAATACAGGATACATGTAGTCATTTATGATTATAATGGTAGTTATTATCAAAATAATATCCATATGGGTCAACCGGGGGTAAACGGTGCACTTTCATTACATATTGACCACCCTTCTTATGTCACCACTCGGAAGCTTTTAGAAGCCGACAACTTTTTGGCCCCTTCAAGGTTAACCCCCAGGTTTTTAATTGGTAACAGACCCTGCTTGTAATTTATGCGAAGACCCATAGCCAAGATTTATTAATGGGGTGCAAGCTTCTGTAAATTCTTCCTTCAAAAAAGGCCTAATTTCATTTTCAACTTCTTTTCGCAAAAAAGAGGGCTTGTGCAAATTTTCTTTCCACAAAATTAATAAGGGCAGATTTTCAATGTTTAAAGCAAAATTTGACTTTTTTTCGGATGCTAAGTATGAAAATGGTACAGGTTTCAATCCTGTTACTGTTTTATACCTGTAACTAATAGTTAATTTGAATTTAGCTATATGCCATCATCACTGCCTTCACTTTATTGTCCAATTGCACATGTCCTGTTCTGCACTTACCCAGTCCTGTTCCGTGTTTGTAGTTGTCATGTTTTTAGTAGTTATTTAAGGTAGAAATCTATAATTATCATCATTTGCAACTTCTAGGGTGACCATACATTTCGAGTGTTGCTCTTTTTGGTCTCCCCATCAATGTTTTCTTTCATTATTTTGTTTGTATACTATTGTATGGTGAAAACACAAACTGAAACTGAAACACCACTGCACTGCCCCGTAGTTTATTTATTTTATTTATATGAACATTGTAGTACTAAAAGTGTAAAGCATCCTTTTAAATAAAAAATTTAAAAAAAAAAGATTTTATATCCTTAAAAATAGTGGAAACTCAATTACAAAAAATCTATCATCACAAAGATCCTGATAATAATACAATATGCTTTTCAAGTCCCAAGCATGTATTTTATACATTATAAAAACCCAATAAAACAAAACCCTGTAAGCATAAACTAAAATCTGAAGCCCTGACACAAGTTTTCACTGTAATCCACAGAATTTACAACAAAATAAATAATAACACATGTCTGCATTTGAGTCAATTTTATTTTATTTCTCAATTTGAAGTTGGAAGTTTTACAATCAATTAAATAACATAATACACAAATTAGATACAAAATTTGGCTAGGCCCCTTCACCATACAGTTCCACACTCAACATAGTAATTTGTGATTATACTTAGTAGCACAGAAGATGTATAACAGAAAAGAATGCTTTATGTGAATGAGTATTCACCCGACTTTTCAAAAGGACAATTCTTATTGGAACACAGAGTTAGAATCTCACAAAGTACCACCAAGCAAATCTAATGTTTTTGCTCGTTTGCCAAAAATTATTTTTGGTCAAACAGGCAAACTTACAAACTATCGCAGCATCATCATCTGCTGAAGACGCTGGTCAACCTAACATAAACGTTCTAGGTGAGCGAAAAAAATAGCGTAGTTTTGACCTTACACCATGCCCTTCCTTCAAGTCTGTGAGAACCACACACTGCAGTTGCGTGGATTTAGCAACTGACCCCATTTTTTAAAAACATGTTGGCATAGTTGATCCCTTATTCCTCCAACTCAACCACATGACCAGCATTTAATCACTCCTGATTACAAACAAAAATCTTTCACTGGGCACATTGTGCTATTTATCTGGCAACACCTATTAATCTTAGCAGTTTGCCTTCATAAAAGACATTTTTCCTAAAACAATTGCCCTAGAAACAAATTCAACCAGCCCAACATTTAATACTACTCTTCTTTTATAATGTCAGTCACACGATTCCTTGCATGGTAACAAGTAATAACAGAGAAGATGTAATGAAACTTCTCTGGTAATAACTACTTGAAAAATTGTACAATATAGAGAAATCCCTCATGACTTTTAGTTACAGATAATGTAAATACTTATCACCACATGCAACTATCGATACCACCACCAATTTGTTTTGCACCAGAAATAAGCATTTTTCATGTTCAAAATTCAAAGGTAACACCTTTCCAATGCATTTGTCCTTAAAATCTGAATGTGTTTTAGTGTAGTTTTTGTTTAATGATGGAACAAGTTTTGCACTATGTTAGGGCTTATGGTCTGGACATGTTGAAATAAATTGAAATTATTATTTTGAATTTCCATTTGGGTTACTCAAAATATTATATCCTAACTCCCAAGCAGGGCTATGACCTATGTTTACACTAGCCAACCAGGCCATTACGTTTTTAAAAAGTCACCAGCCCAACTACAAAATTACCAGTCCAACATTTTTAAATATAATTATTATTTCTCTTTGATTACACTGATCTTCAAATGTTACCTACCAATCTGGTAGATTCCGTCAGTCAGAATGGCAAATGAATGAATACAACAACACAAAATCGTGTTATTTAAAGGATAAAATGTGGCTGGGCGTAAATGCCGAGCAATGCATTTTAATATATTTATGTAGGTATAACAATTGTGCAACATGTTTTGCCTATAAATAAATCGAATTGAACTGTTATGCTATGTTCATTTATTTGCCATTCTGATGATAATTTATTACTTGTTTCAGCTTCAGTAACAACTCATACACATTGCCCTGGGGTGAAATATTAACCAGAAGGACCTGCATTAATATATCCAGCGTTACAGCACTCAAATATTCAACGGAACAAGTATTCAGTTTTATCTTCAAATGATTTTTAACAAAACAACCATTCAACATGAAATATTTGATGTTGATAGTAATCGACATCAAATATTCAACAGTGAAACTTTTTGTGTCAACAAACATCGTTAAAATGACTTGATTGAATAATACTTGGTAACGTATTCAACATTGAATAAAAAATAAGTGTACTTCAAACTTAAATGGTCCCAGGGAATTATTGAGGTGACACAGTACCCAGAACAGATACAAACCCACCTGATGGCAGAGTTCCTGCCTTTGCAACCTTAGAATCCGCTTCGACAAAGAAAAAAAACCCTGTTCTACGGACGGACGGACAGACCTGCTGAATAGGATCAGTCAGTTCAGATTTTTTATCTGGAAGAAGCTATATGACCATAAAAATCTTTTAGCAAAAATATTTTGAAAAATTTCTGAAATTTCTGATTATTTTCCAAAAAATGTAAGTCCATTTCGGTCAAACAAATGTTTTAAATTTCATACAGCTAAAAATATCCCCAAAGCTCAAAATATGGGTCATTCGAGTCCGCTGAACAAAGTTTTTTTTCCACTTCACCTTATGTAAGAGGACTACAAAACATTTTCTTACACAGCTTCATTTTTACACTTGGGCCTAAAACCATCATAATAGCCTAATTCAAGTTTACCCAGAAAATGTGTATTTTTAATAAGTTTCTAACTAATACAAATACATTTTAAACAATGCTTTGGTATATGTATATAATAAGACATTTTTTATAGTATCACAAATGGCATTTTTACAAAATCATCATCAATAATAATTATTGTGCGAGCATGTATTTCAAATTCTTTACAAAGTGACTAAGTAAGCTTAAATGAAAACTTTCCTGGCTGTTTTTGTATTTACAGCTTTTATATAATACAAGTAGCAGAAATGTACAAATTTAAATTAATTTGCCTTGGAAATATCTATAAAGGTTATGTTGTGTCAGAGCACAGGCCAAAGTGCCCATCACTTTTTCTGTGACTGTTTGGGCCAGACTCCCCTGAATCAACTTGTGGCTAGTTCGCTCCCCTTCCGCACAACAAGTCTATTTAACCCTTCCCAGCACTGCATTATACCAGTACCCATTTATACACCTGGGTAGAGAGACACAACAGAGGTTAAGAGTCTTGTCTAGGGACACAACATGATAGCAACACCGCTGGGGTTCGAACCCATAACCCTCCGACTATGAGTCCGAGCCCTACTGCTCGGCCACCATGACCTTCTAGGACAAGATAAAACAAAGATTAATAATCTAGTAACCTAAAGGCATGATGACAGGCATGGAATAAATCAAATTGAATAAATACTTTTGCATGCAATAAACAATATATATTTTAAGAAAATATTTGGAATATTTTTTCCAAAAAATCAACTGTCTCCAACAGGTCTAATTAAAATTCAACATAATCTATTCTATAACATGCATTTTGATATGCTTAGGCTACAACACAAAATTACGGTTGAATAAAACACAGAAAATTTGAAATATTATCGTTAATATTATAAATATTTACAATTTGCACATATTTTGATTCTTTTACATCATTCAATTCCAAACCCAGCTTTTTTGCCTTTTATCCATAAAGTGAGAAAAAAAATCCCAAGCCAAGAAAACCGGGAAAATTGTGACTCAATTCAACATATTGTGTCCAGTGAATGCAGGAACATCAAATGTAAGTTGATTCTTCATGTAAATTCTCTTTCTCTTTGCAGTACAACCAGTTCCAATGATTTTCTACATATTGCATTTCTGGTGACCAATAGACCATTCCTATAAATGGCACCTTCCTGCAGTTGATAGGGTGAACACAGGGCCGGATTAACCATAGGGCCAGATGAGCCTGGGCCCAAGGCCCCAAAAATTGCCCTGTGGAGTGTGCATCTTCCATTTTAGCCGAAAAAAACCAAAACGTTTTGGTCTAAAATAGGGTACAAAATTGTGCATGCTTACGCGCGCACTGGTATGTTATATAGCAAAATTCAGTTTCAATTTGGGCTAAAATAGTCTTTAAATTGATTCTTCTGGACCTTGCTTTCGTTACCTTATAATTCATGATATCGATGTGATATGTTCACCCCCTCAATGTCAGGTATGCGCCACTTATAGGAATGGTCTATAACCAATCATACATTGACATCACTTGGACCTTTAGACAATTTATAGCAATAGCACAAGGCAGTTATTGGGGTAGTATTCCATTTAAATTCCATACTCCCCCCCCCCTGTGAAAGATTCTGGAAAATCTTTCACATGGGGAGTATAAATTTCAAATGGAATGACCACATTCATACACCCTCTGAGAAAGAAAGATTCAACCTGAAGCTGGAGGGTGAGTTTCAAATGGATCTGCCTAATGTGTTCATTCCATGTGTTCATACTCCCCCTGTGGAAGTTATTTCCAAAATCTTCTACAAGGGTGGTGTGGATTTAATGGAATAGCCCATTGCATGTCTTTGCAAATAAGACGTCTTGCACTCACATCATAAATAAAGATTTAACTAGGATATATCTTAAGTGCCTAAAAACTACATTTAAGTACCGTTTTCAATCTGCAATTTCATAAGCACCCAGGATCCTTAGTAAAATTATATTTTTAAAAGGGGCGCTTTATCCGAAAGTAAAAATGACAAGATTTTCCAGTGTTCTCATACATGATACTTAGTTCTGTTTAGCACCATATCAAAACACCCTGGGAATGAGAACATTAACTTGACAATAGAGGCCCGGCATGCTTTTATAGATAGACTCCAAACGAAGGTTTAGAAATATACAATCAATGATCAGCTCGTAATAGGCGAGAATTATTCAGATTTTGTTACTGCGTGTGTCAATAAAGCCCCAACTTTCTCCTGCGTAAATTAAAGCGCACATCTGCCAAGCAAACCATGGTTTGCCAAGCTCTTTGTACGCTATTCTATATCAATCCATGATGTTATGAGTCCTGCCTATTACAAGTTGATCAGAGTATAGCATCTCTGGCTGTAATGCCGGGTACATGGTATTCAATATACTGTTGGGATCAACCTATAGTGCACATTTTACTATTTACTATGGACTTAAGGGATCTGGAATGAGCGTTTTGAGCGTTTCGACAGTATTTTTTATGGAACATGAGAGCACCTCAGACGTATCGAATTGCATTTTGAATATGAAGCATGTCTTTCTGATATCAAATAATTTTCATTTTTTGTAAATCACGATATAATACAAATTTTATGACAAGTTATAAAAATTTGATATTTTTCAAATTTTTGATATATAACAGTCCTCGAAGTAAATTTTATAAATCTAATGTTATATTCTTAAAGTGTATGTAGCTGGGAGGAAAAGCCGACGATCAATTGAAAATTTTGACCTTTCATATTGAAGATATGGATTTTTTTCCCCAAAAGACCAAATTTTTTGGGTGTTTTGGGAAAAAATCCATACCTTCAATACTGTAAAGGTCAAAATTTTCAATTGATCGTCGGCTTTTCATCCCACCTATACACGTTAAGTATAAATCATCAGATTTGTAAAGTTTACTTCGAGTACTGTTAAATATCAAAAATATCAATTTTTAATGATTTGCCATAAAATGTGTATTACACTGCGAATTTCAAAAAAACAACATTATTTGATATCAGAATGACATTCTTCGTATTCAGAATGCAACTCGATATGTCTGATGTGCTCTAATGTCCCACAATAAATACTGTCCAAACGTTCATACCCCTTCCCTTAACTGGTGTGTATGTTAGCCATAATAGTCGTATGCTTCTATTGAAAAGGGTTGAACATTTGGCCTTCATACACTCTTAGATAGTGAGACCCAATCAGGGCAAATATGCCAGGAGTGTATTAATTGTGTACAGTTGCAGTCAAGCACCCCAAGTACTACGGCTATCTACGTCACATACACATGCAGGGCCTCTATTCCAATGGTTAAATTTCGTCAAGTTGTGGATATTTGACATCATTCTGAAGATCATTCTATCATTCCACATGAAGTTTAAATCCCAAATGTGACCAAATGATAAAGTAAGGACGCTATAAATATACAACCATCCGCCTATCAATCACTACATACGTCATCATAATTGAACCAAGAAAACATCAACTTGATTTATGAGTGTGTCATATCTCCAACTTCAGCATCAACACTCTATAATCAAGGTCACCCAATGTCATGGCTCAAGACGTACTGAATGAAGTAGGCTCAACATATTCAGGGCTTGCTGTAATACTGTTTCATCTCCATTTTGAGAAAATTGTATTTAAAGAATTCTGCCCTTCTTTTCTTTGTTTTGTTTTGCTTTTATGACAAGGTTTATCTAGGTATTAAACTACAAATATCATCTTGTAATTGCTGATAGATTTGCACCCATATAGCTATTAACTTCTTTGCTGAAGCTGGCCTGAGGTCTGATAGCAGGGATATTGCGCAGGGCCTGGATTTCTACTACAATCACAGAATCGATTCTCGTAATGATTCTCGTAAGATTTGGTTGCGAGAATCAACTTCTCTCATTGTATCATACAGTAAGTGCAGTGACAATGATGGATTTTGATTCTCCTTAACCAAGGCGAAATCTAGGCCTTGATGCGCAAGGAGAGCAAAAAATCTTTGATGGCAGACACTGTTTGATCATGGTATCTCAAAACAAGATCGTGGGATCTTTATAAAGACCGTCAAAGCCCAAGATTGGCAGTTTGTGTTTGGTATTAGCTGGTACAGTAGTTCTGGTTCTGGACCTTGTAGAATATACAATGAAAGAGTGTTGCTACTACGATGGCATAACAAGCGAATACGGTAATCAAGATACTCGTCTTCACTGCTCTGTGGCTTGACTGGGATTGGAATCTGAAAACCCATTATTTTTGTAAAATGTTCCCATACCAAAATCTCATTTTTACCAAAAATGGAGATAAAACAGTATTGCCCTCAGCCCTCGACATACTGAATGGAATAATATAATAAAAAATAAGTTTAGAGCATGACACTTCTACAAGGTTCAGTTAAGTTTTACAAATAAATTAAATAATCATTCAGATTATTTTATAGTACCATAATAACACATTATACTGAGCATGTCATGCTGCCATAAAACCCACATAATTCACTCGCATTTAATTGTTTCTTGCGAGTCTCTCCAAAAAAATACAATCACATATATATATATATATGCATTTCTCTACGGACTCATTTGTTGGCTATATTTAGACCTAGATCCAAAAATACACAAACACTCTTAAAATCATTGTCAGTGGTAGATTTATATAAGTTAATACAAGTAAAAATATTGTACTGATGTTGAAACATTTCCATCCGAGAGTAATCGTCACACAGCTGTATTCTGTATAATAGATAATAGCTAGCAAGTCATCTATATGATATTTGAACAAGCATGGAACACTATTAATGTACACTACAGATAAATATCTCAAGATGGGCGCTGAGTAAGTATTGCTGGATTCAATGTCATGCCGCTTGCCCCTCTGATGATGATTTTCAAGTCAGTTTTTATCAGGCCAGCAACACCAGCGGACACAATTTTTTCGATACATTAATCACACCACTGTATCCCTGAATTCATATCAACTCCGGAGCGTTGTCGATGGTTACAATTTTTTACCAATGAGCAAAAGATGACAACACCGGTGTCGAAATCCTGCTACTGCTTAGTGAGTGCCGCTTGCAGATAACTGCTAGTAATATTGGCAAAGTGGAATGCCGCAATGAACCCATCGTAAGGCTTCCCTATTGGTAGCTTAAACCATTCATAGTTGTGATGTATTATTGGTGCAGATTATCTTTCTGTTACAATCCCAATATCGTCACTGGGCGGGAAAAACCTTGTATTTACTTTTTGCCCTTGAACATGGATGGAGCAAAATATTCAGTATAAAGTATACACCTACAAGGCTTTATCCATTTTCAAGGGCCCAAAGTAAATATGAGGTGTTTCCTGCATGTACTTTTGGCCCTTGAACATGTATGAAGCAACCTCTTCAATATAAAGTCTACACCTACAAAGCTTTTTCCACGTCCAAGGGCCAAAAGTACATATATGAGATTTTTCCCGCCCAGTGACGATATTCTGATGCTGCATATATGACCATATTCCATTAGAATCCTATAATTCTGAACTTGACCTTATTGATGTGTTGATTTGTCGACATCTTAGCGATGTCGGATCTTGAGATTAGATGCTTGTCGACAATGAAAATTCTACCTGACAACAGCCCTAGTACTTGACAACAGCCCTAGTACAGAGGCCACCTGTTCTTACCTTGTTCACAAAGCAGGGGCAGAAGCTCTGTTATCAATAGCATTTAGGTATCCAATTCTGACTGGTTTATATTTGCAAATACAAACTTTTCGATGACATTTTCCAGCCAAAAGCTACTCCGGTACAATTGCTATCAGGCATTTTTGTGTAGCCCATGATGTCAACTACCTACGGTAAAAGTGCAGCTTTGCCTCTCTAAGTGGTACCTTTCAACCCCCCGGGCTCACACACTAACAAATTCCTATTGCTGCCGACCAGAGATACACCGCTGCCCAGATACTTTGTGGCTATTCTAGAGTACCAATGCAGTACCAATCAAATACCAGTGTGTGCACTCTACGTATGATTCCAATATGTGTACCCCAGAGTACCCACACAGGTACTCTACGGGTACAGGTCACTGTGGGTACAGGTACTCTAGAGTACCTCTGGGGGCACCAGCAATAGGAATCTGGTAGTGTAGATACAAAAGATGTCATACCAGTTTTGACACCAAAGTAGAAAAACCTTACATACATGGCTCATGAAATTCATACACAGATAATGTAATAATAATTGGAATATAACATACTTATGCATGACTGCACACAGAATTGCAACACACCATATGCATTGTATGTCAAGTTCAGCTGATTTCATACTTTCCTGCCGCTTGCCGCTCTGAAGAAGATTTTACTTCACTGCGCAATCGCACCAAAAACGCTAGCGGTGACCAGCGGCGAGCCGATATATCGATTACTCCACCACTTTGCCGCGGCGGCAGCAGGAGTTGAATTCAAGTCAACTCTGAGCGGTGCCGCTCTGACGTATAAGAACAAAATACGATTTTGGAGCGGTGCTGAGTGGCAAGAGTGGCTTTCAGAGTCATACCGCTGCCACTCAGCGGTGTGCCGAAAACTACAAGCGGCACGATGAAGCGTCATGCCGCTCAGCGGCAAGCGGCAGAAAGTATGAAACCAGCATTACTTCCATGCAGAGGTAAATACAGGGCTAAACTGTTGAAGGCAACATACACTCACATACAATAGAGTGCTAATCACACTAAGTCACTGTTTATTCCCTGTATATGTTATTCCATTGTATGTTGCATTCAGGCATTGCCATAAATATAGATGCCTAAAAGTTGGATCAGGAGTTTTGTAATTGAGTAATTTTACTAATTTCAAAGATGCGTTGGAAGCTTTTAGGAGAAACCAGGCCTATTTTCTATGCAGTAAAATAATTTAATCACAGCATACATGGGCTATAGCCTCATTCCTGGTACCTAGATATATTTAAAAATATAGAGTGTCATCATACACTTTGACCTCGTGTAATAAAGAGTTCAATCTCATTCCTAACAAGGTCATTTGATGACCACACACACATATTGGGAGTTTAAGAACTGTGTACTAAGATTGAGATAGTGTACAATTCTAGTGATCACTATAGTGATACATTTGTAGTATGTACATGTTGACTACTCGGTGCCAGAAAGGGTAAGTGCATTAGCTGCCATGTGTAGATGAGTACAATATACTCAATATACTGACATGAGTAAATTGCCAAATGTTCACAGGGCAGCTATTGTACCCACTTCTGGCAATGAGCAGTCCATGTATAGTACATTTCTCTTACAAATGCTCTAGAATTATACATGACCTTGTCTTCATAATGGCTGTGAGAAAATCTTCAATTTTAACATTACCTGTAAGTTAACCAGTGCAACATGGATTGCAGAATAGGGTGCAACTCTACTATAGTCTTATTACAAGACTGTAAACTCCGTAAACGAGGACTGGACTCAAGTCTAGCAAGTTGCACCCTATTCGGTAATTGTACCCATGGAGCCGTTTCAAGAGCTGTATCATAACATTTTTTTGCCAGTTGGACTGGACCAGTAGTTCTAATAATGAAAGGTTACCGCTCTGCCTACAAAAATAATCAGTCTGCATAATAATTGGGTAGTTCACAATGAACTAAAAGTCGTCGTTGTGGCCCCTGAACATGTTTAAAACAAAACTGCCAACCAGTGAGTTACTTAAGGGGTTTTGCTTTAAACATGTTCAGGGGCCAATGACACAAGTTTTTCCTGTTCAATGACAAAGTGTCACTTACCAGTCAGGGGTTTTGTACCCACCCACCATTAACCACTACAGTAAGCCAAAAAATTAAGGTACCAGTTATGTTTACCCCCTGTATATCCTAAACAAATGCAGATATGTCATAATTGGAACCAGCAGCTAATAGCTGAATCATTTAGCTCCAATTTAAGACTTCATTCATTGAAATTGTTCAAGAAATAAAGACACAATGATCCAAAACCCCAAGGAAGGTGCCAATATAAAAGTTGCAGTTTCTTCCATTGCAGGCGCTATTTATTTGTACACAAAGCGTTCACGAATAAGGGGACAAGCGCCGTGCCTCCATTGATTAGCACGTTAAAACTAGCGTCATGCTTTCATTGATTTGAACATAAAAGTGCAACTTTTGATTTCGCCTTATCAGTAGGTTTTAGATCACTGTTTCTTTAATTCTGAACCAATTTCAACAAATAGGGTCTTGAATCAGAGCTAAGGAGTTCAGGAATTAGCTACTTGTTTTAATTTTGACATATTCATCTTTATTTAGGATATACAGAGGTGAACACAACTGGTACCTTAATTTTTTGTCTTACTGTATATAGGGGATCAGGTGGATGTTAAGACACAGCCCTGTTATTTCTACAACTTGATCAACATTCAAGAAGACTGACTTGCCAGACACATGTACTATCATCATCAATCTACTATTCATGTAATATTACAGATTAGTTTGCACATGACTTACATACCACCATCATACCCACCACTTGCACAGTTCATTATCCGTGAGCGATGAAATTTGCACATTTGCCAAGATTTACACATGTGACTCGATCTTGTCCATGGTGGCCAAAGGAGGCATTTCTGACAATTGAGTTATTATAATTATTGCCTTGCACAAACATAAGGCTATCATCTGGAGACACTAAAGGTCTAATATACTTGATTTTAAAGTTCTGAAGTTTTGTGATGTCTATTTTCTTTTGTAGTTTATCATGTTTTATTCCATATTTTTGCCTTTATCTCAATTTCAAATTTGCTGTTCTTCACCTCCACAGACCAGATCATGTCACATACACAGTTCTTATTTACACTCCCTTTTTTAAAAGCAAAAACCAGTTTAGTATGGTATATCTGGGTCTAAGCTAGGATTTGACAAGCACCCATCATTTTCCCCGTCCAAAATTTGACCCTGAAAATATAAATCAGACCTCTGAGGCTCTGCCCCTTCTGCGGGTTCAGTTGGTAGCCTTCACATTGTTGATGCGAGCATGCACTTCATTTTCACCAAAGCTGCCTGTCCAAATTTGACCCTGAAAACATAAAACCAGGCCTCTGCCGCTTCTGGGGGTTCAGTCAGTTCAATAAGCTCTTACAAATGCTACAACCTTGATTTAGGGCCCACACCTATTTACCATTGCGCAGCCTTCCCCAGTCAGCTTACTGCAGCCACAAAGATGTGCTGTGATATTTAGATATGGGCCCTTATTAGCTGAGACTAGTATACCTAGTATACCGTAAACGTTCGCCTAATGGCGCTATGGGCTCCCTTGACATAACTGGAATTTTAGACACAAACTAAAAGTGCCCTCCCATAAAAATCCCACCAGCAAATAAGGGCATGTGTACTCTTAATTCTTGTTGGGATTTTTAGAGGAGGGAGCTCTTTTTTGCACATGAAATTTATCCCAAGGTAAAGGAGCCCAGGTGCGCCATTAGGCGAACGTTTACGGTATACTATTCTCAGCTTAAAATTAGTCTGATCTTTTATTCTAGCATTTTTTTAGAATACATCAAATGTCCCAGTCATTACGTTTGCCTGCCGAGGAACAAACTGCCTGTCCAAAATGACAGGTGGACAGGTGGCTAGCTAACAGCCCTCGAATTAACCCATGGCACCCACCCACCCCCACTGCCATAATGCCCTCGAAATATGTCCTTTACCAACAGCAGTCACTTGCCGTGCCCACTAATGAAGTTGCCGTCGGTGCCCCAGCCCTGCCCCTTCATTATAAAATCATCTATCAGACTGTTTGTGTTTTCTTCGCTTTTGAGAAATTGCCTTGGTGTCCTTCTCAAATTTTCGACAGTTGCCATGATGCCATCTTGAAATATTGCAAACTGCCGTCCTGCCTTGCCTTTTCAGTGAAAATCCAAGGCAATTATCAACTTGCCCTAAAAAAGTTGCTGTGCCCCTTCAGATCCTTAATTCGAGGGCTGCTAGCTAACACCCTGGTATATATATATATATATATCATACATTACCACTGCATTGTGCAACAAAGATGGACGTTAACACAGATTAAATGCCAATTCTCATTTTGAAGATTTTTCATTAAGTTTATCTACAGCTGCTCTGGGCAAATTCTCAACATCTTGTTTTAAAGCTCTAAATCTACAATAATATTAATAATACTTTTGTGGGTGGGCAATAGAGGGCGCTGTGCTCAAAGGAATGCATTGGGATTGGCTCTGGGATCCTTCTGGTTCCTGAAGCGGAATGTTATCCATATTCCAATAATCTGTAAGAAATAGGAACAGAATCAAACAATTAGCAAATGAACACACTTTTATATCCATCATAGCTTGAAATGTTTGGAATATTTCAATTTCAATTTATTATGAAATAACATTGTGGCCCAAAGGCCAAAGTGCATTTTTTATGATATTAAACACCATATAAAATCATTACCATACTTACAAAATATATTACATTTCAATTATTGCAAAAGAACATACTTCTCATATTTAAGCAGGACATCACTTCAGTTTTTGTCCATGATTAAAAGTAAACCCTCTTTGTGAATTAGACATTGAAATTAAATCATACATGTATGCATATTATTGAGTCAACTGTTTAAGAAACATTTTCGTAAAACTATATAGTATTAAAACATATCCAAATGTTTTTTTCCACCAAACATATTTTGAGCATATATTCATGTAAATAGAAATCTGATGCTACTCATTGTAATTCATCCTTTGCCAACACATCCCTTTTTAAAGGGATTTTATTACTATTGACTTGATATACATAATGCATTAGTATGTATTTAAATAAGCATGAAGCATATATGGTTGTGAGGCAGACTTTTACAATGTGCAAGTGATGACAAATTAAACTTGAAACATTTTACAGCAAAACATACATCACCAACTTGGCGCATAAAAAAGGCAACTGCATGTGCTATTTGGTGCACAAAAGGGTTATCTGCCAATATTAAACAAAGACAGATACGCCTTTTCTGCTCCAGGCAGTTCATGCAGTTAGACTTTGTGTGCTCCAAGAACTCGACCTGTAGACATACATACAAGCAGATACATAGTGGGAACTGTGAATGTACAATGTACACAGGTAAAAGTTTCGGCTGTGTTTTGTGATCAACAGTGAAGAATTAACGTGAATTGCAGAGTAGGAATTAACGCAACATAAAAAAATAAAAACAGTATTGGTAAGTAACATGTCACACAATTCTGGCGATGACAGCGTTTAATTGAAGGTGGGAAGCTAATAACACAGGCTGACATCCGAAATGAAAACGAGTGTAATGAATGAAAATAAATTAAACATAAGGAATCAAACAAAGTATCAGATTCTTTGAACAAGTTCAATTGGAATGTTAGATTTAACTGTAAACATGGTTTGTTTTGAACAATTCCAGTGAAAAAATCTGAATTTCAACATTTTCTGGAATGCCAAGAAAATTGGATACTTTTCTGTAAACATGGTTTGTTTTGAACAATTCCAGTGAAAAATAATGTTGAAGTACTTACATTTTTAGTGATGTTTCACCACTACACTAGTGGTTTCATCAGACTGGCAACTCATCACATCTGACTGCTTTCTTTTATAGGCAACAGGAACCGTTGAGGGTGTGATGAGTTGGTCAAAGATGTTGTTGAGTGAATAGGTCCCCTCGTCCTCATCTTTGACCAACTCATCACACCCTCAATGGTTCCTGATGCCTATAAAAGAAAGCAGTCAGATGTGATGAGTTGCCAGTCTGATGAAACCACTAGTGTAGTGGTGAAATGTCACTAACATGTGAGTAGTCAATATCATTTTTCACTGGAATTGTTCAAAACGAACCATAAAATGTTTGTAACAGAAAAGTATAAGATTTTCTTGGCAATCCTGAAAATGTTGAAATTCGGATGAAAGATAGTTTGATGGATGTTGATATTGGACACCTAAACCTATACCTTATAGACCTGTACCTTTCTGTTATGAAGTCAATCCTATTTGGATTCTGAATCTATTCTTGAACAGTGACAATTTCCTTTACACTGGATATAATTTGCTTTACATTGATTGCCCAACTCAAGTTGCCCCTTTCTAACAGACCACATTATCTAAATAGGGAAGACAAGTGGGGGTCACCAATTTAGTCTAATAAAACTGCAGGCAATATAGCTTTACATATCATAATATAGTCCAGTTGAAGTCGATACACATACACCACTTACAGAAAACACAACCTTTATCTTCCACACAGGGAGTGTGAATTTCACATGGGGTTACCCTGAATGGGTGAATCCATTTGAAATCTTCACCCCCTGTGTGGGAGATCAAGATCATGTTTTCCATAGGGGGTGTATGGATTTCAATTGGAGTACCTGATTCATATCCTAAAAACAGATGACTTTCCTTGTTAGGAATTTTAACAGAACCTCAAAAACAGCCCAGAACCAACTGCATTATTTTAGGTTTCTTTAAATCAGTATCTTAAAAAAAAAACTTTATAAAAATAACTATGTGCAGTTTAAGCATTGTCTACATTGCGTACTTCACTTCTTCCATTAGGGAGTTTTCGATTTTCACAATTGGACCATAGGGTTAAATACAAAATGTTATAATCCCGATGCACCTTTTCAAATGCAAAATACTTGTAAGTGTCATCATGCAACAGGAAAAGTCTGCCTCTGTTAGTTCAAAACTAAACAATGGGTTAATAGACCCAAATGGGTTCACCAAATGCATTCATTAGTCTTGTACTGTACAACTATATTATACTGCGCCAATAAAGTATCCTTACACTTGGAAAAATAATCATAATTTCAAAACTGAACAATATTGGGGTAAATTTGTTTTTGTAATAGATGCACTATCTAAACTTGAACATTATGACACCACATTGAATCCAATGTGGCCTCAAGAAGTAAAGTTACAAGCAATTGAATAGACAAAGGTCCAGTTTTAAAAGTGACAAACTGGCCTATACAAGCCGCAAAAAGATTCCAACAAGAGAAACAAAGAGATAACACAGCTTCTTCAATGAAGCGTTATTTAAAGCAGTTTTTGCTTCTCTGTACTTTTCATAACTTTCAATTTATTTGTCAGTTCTTTTGTTTCAGTTTTCTTTTGTTCCTTTTGTTCTTAATTAAAGCCAAGCGCATAAATTAGCCATTCACCACTCTCAAACCAGATGTCTAGTCTGTGGAGTTTTGAATAGGCCAGTTTGTCACTTTTAAAACTGGACCTTCGTCTAATCAAAAGCTTGTAACTTTGCTTCTTGAAGTCACATTGGATTCAATGTGGTGTCATGTGCAGGATGAGATAGGGCATCTATTAAGGAAACAAATTAACCCCAATATTGTTCAGTTTGGCAATTGTGATTATTTTTCCAAGTGTAAGGATACTTTATTGGCGCAGTATATAATGGAGACACATCCATAACCATTGCCCTTTTATAAAGATCTCACAAAAAGTACCGCAGCCATTGTAAATACGCCTTTTGCTGCTGAACTATTATTCATAAATATTCACAAAAATGTACATAAAATAAAGGGTGATTAATTGCACACATTTTGATACCAAATTCATCCAATTTTGTTCAATATGAACAGCACAGTAGTGATTTCAAAGCAAAATACCTTAATTTAAAAGTTGCATTTCATAGCGATCAATGTGGCATGTAAAACCGGTCATTTATATCGTGCGCCGAGCCGCCGAGTTAAAATCAATACAAAGAACTGCAACTTCTAAATTCAGGTATTTTTCTTGAAAAACACCACTGTATTGTTAATATTGAATGACATTTGAATATTGTGAATTATTAGAATATTACACGGGAGTGCGTATTTCAAATGGGGCTACCTAAAACGTGTGACATCATTGGAAATCTTCATTCCCTGTGTGGGAGATTTTAAGATCATGTCTTCCATAGATGGTGTATGGATTTCAACTGTAATTATCATATTACTGGTTTTCGTCACGGATGTGTCCCCACAAACTAACAAAAAAACTTGGAATAAAGAAAAGCAACTTTACTTGTCAATGTTTTGGTTTGGCATGAATGATGTGAAGCCGGAGTTATAAGAATGCGCTAGGGTTAGCTCTAGGGTCCTTCTGATTTCTATAGCGTACTGCTAGATATACCCCTACCAGCTGTCATGTTTGTATGGTGAGTACATGTACAAACACAGAGGAAACAAAAAGTGAGAAATGGAGGAAAAAGAGAGAAACAATTCAGTTTATTTGTGTCAATTTTAACTTGTTTTTATAGCAAGGGGTTTGTAAACAATATTATTTTAAGTAATTTAACATTTTAAACATTAAAGAGGAAATCCTACCAGAGAAGTTCTTCTGGGGTGAGCCAAACCTGCCTGATTATCAAATTAATCAGTGACAAGGTTATCTCTGAATTTGACAGGTGCTAATTGATGTTTTAATGTTATTAGCACCTGTCAAATTCAGAGATAACCTTGTCACTGATTAATTTGATAGGCAGGTTTGATTCACCCCAGAAGAACTGCTCTAGTGGGGCTTCCTCTTTAAACAGAATGCAAGGAAGAGAGAAAAGATGGTAGGAACATAATTCAATTAATTTGTATCAACTCTGTGCTTCGTATCTTGTTTGTTAATAGGCAATCTGTATTATGGCTGCAAGAAAAGCAAAAAAAAAGTTACTGAGCTTTACGCAAACTGAAAACTAATCTAGAAGCTACGTGTACACGTGCACTACTGAACCATGAGAGATCATTGTAATAACAGGATCAATATGCCAGCTGGGTTGGAAGCGGATAAACTATTAATTGCTCAATGTAAACGTAGTAAAAAATAAACCCATTCAGAGAATGAAGAAAATAGAAAGGTTGACATCTATGTGAAAAGAATTCGCTGTAGAAGTAGTGATGTAACAGGATTAATTACCATAGCAATGGGTTTACACTATTTTTGAACATATTTTTGAACATAGATTATCAAAGTACAGGGATAAAGACCTGGATTAATTCTATAGAATTTTCATTCGGACATATACCATGTAGATGTATATCGGTGTTTTTGAAAAGAGCAGCGCATCATCATAGCCAATCTATCATTGCACACAGGCATACATGTACACAGGTGATGGGTGCACATCCTGCTTATAATGCCGGGCAATACATTGAAAAAATTCCGTAAACCCATTGCTATATTAATTCTGTTACATCACTAGTTCTATGGTAAACTGTGATCACGGTGATTGCACCTCACAACAATGGCCCACATCCATAATCTATTAACCTAACACCCATAAATACCACAAAATACCAAGATGAAAACCACTGCGCATGCGTGACTCCCAGGGTCTGCGATGACGCAATCACCCTATTAAAAGTGCTATATGCTCACGGAATCACTGCCCGGGGCAGTGTTACCCATGTGGCTACCAGTCGGTGATCGTGTGCTTGAATTGGCATGCGGGGGGTCTAACGTTTGAATCCGGGGTGCAGTGACTTCTTTCTTCATCTTCTCTCCTTTTTTGTTTCTTCATTAACTTCCAATAGCAAAAAGCAGGGTTGGGTGTTAGGGGTAATTAATTACATGTACAAATGGGACAACCGTCACCTGTTTTTAAAAAAGATGGAAAAGCATTGCATTGGGCATGCGGACAAATCTAGATTTCAAAACAAATGTCACCATCTTTGCTTATTGGGACAGTTGTGATTTGATTTTACATTACTTCTGCTCTCTCTGACATGTGATTTATAAAATGACTCAATATAATTTATAACACAGAGAGCTCTGAGGCAAAGAAGACATCTTACACTTCCCACAATGCATTCCTTCCCTGTACTGATTTGCTATTCAGTACAACATGGGTTGATAGTAACAAGAAATACCTAAAAAAAATTATTCCAAGATCTGCATGAGCTCTTTTACAATTTCTGGCAGAGAAGAACAGCAGTTGTTTACATTTTGAGAGCGCGCACAGCGTAAACACAAAGTGGGGTTCTGATGATTGGCTGAATCAATCATCTGACAATCATAACAAAAGACCGATATCTGATTGCCCGAATATGCTGGTCGGTGCTTTTGAAGGGAACACAAGCTCCACGTATGTCGCTTATTAACAGGGTGCTCCGTCAATCCGAGCATGGGACTGCCGTTGTTCTCTGAAACTGAGTGTAATTCACTATTTTAACCCATATTGCACTGAATAGCAATATCAGTGCAGGGAAGAAATGCATTGTGGGAAGCGTAAGATATCCTCACTGGCTTTGAGCTATAGCGTGCATCTTCCTTTTCATTCCAGTGATAGACCTATAAACTCTTTAGTGAAGAAAACTAGAACAGTAATAGCACTACTGGAAATATCATAGCGCACACTCCCCTGTCTCTGGTATTTTTAAGACCATCAGTTTATCACTTCGCCAGCGAACTGTTACGTGTAATCTGATTATCACCATGTCAACTGGATCACGCTTTTGAGTTCTACACCACAGTAGAAATGATCGCAACACAAAATCTATGACATGTACTAACCAATACCAAAAGGTGCATGATCCAGTGAACAGGGAGTTATGTAACCACTTCCCTGGTGAATTTTCACCAAATCCTGCTAAAAACCCAATGAAGCAGAAAATTTTGCACTTGTTGATTTTTTTTTAATTTTCAGCTTTACAAGAACAATTCACCATCACCTGTTTAAATATGTTGCAAATTTTCATCTGTGAAAAAATGTCATTTGTGACCCCTCAGCACAACCGAGCCCGGATGTCGCCAATCATCATTTTGAGATATTCAACCAAAATATTCTGCTTGAAATTAGCTTTAAAAAGATGTATATCATGTCTATAGTACTTGACATTTAAGTAGTGAAAAATCAATAAAACAGTCAATAAATCCTTTGTTTCCTATTGTTTATTGTTAAGTTCGATGGAGCATATCTCAATAGTGGCACTGGCAACATCCGGGCTCAGTTGTGCTGAGGGGTCACATTTGGTATAGGCCTACTGCTTAACTCCAGTGTAAGGAATAGCGGAGAGGTAGCCAGCACTTTTTCAGAGGATGGGCAAAGGGGAAGGCAACTTTCATGGGGGAAAACTTTGATGAAAATAATGGTCAAAAATAGGCTAAAATTATTTTGTTTAAAGGCCTAAAATCTTAAATATCAGGGCAGCCAGCATCCCACAGGAGGGGGGGGGGGGCAAGAAGGGGGAAAGACTTTTCACAGGGGGAAGACTGCACCCCCCTCTTGGCTACACCACCGATTGTGAGTAAAATTCTGGTTTTGTGCAACAGAAATTTATTCAGTTATCTAACATGTCCTTGATCGACCTCAACCATTTCTTGTTCAAAAACGTCACATCCTGTTTTGATCGCAACTATAATTTCTCACCCATTACCAAAGACAGGGCAAATACTGCCCATGCATCGTTGACACAATGCCAGAACGTAGAAGGAGAAGCAAATAATATGGATGAGTTACGTGATAAATGAAATCAGTAAATATAAGAAGGAAATGTGAGCTGACGAGATTTGGAAATAAATTGCTGTTGAGTAAATGGGCTATGCAAACGGTATGTTGAACAACGTGGGCGATGCAAACTCAAGATATAATTTTACAAGATACATATCATTATCATCAGAAGAGTTTAATTATACCATGACTTGGTAATGTTATTGAATTGCTGCCTTACAGCAGAATGGTCAAAAGGTAAATAGCTGCCATAGGCATATCAAATCAAAAGGGGGCCGAGTGTGGTGCAGTGGTTATGGTACACCCCAATGGAGCACGGGTTCAATCCCTAGTGGCCCACTTTGTTGGGGTATTCAGTTAAGGGAATGTCTGAAAGTAATTGGATAACTCATTCATATCTGCTGTCCCTCAGTCTTAGTGTATTTAGAATTGGTTAAAATGAACTATGAGAACACTCTGTCCTGCATGCTAGGCCATTGGATTAAGTTAAAAATCTGCGCAAATGAACTATAAGTAATTCTGCTTTGAAAGTCTGAAGCGCTAAAGACAACAAAATATTAGTTACATAAGGTAATATTACTGATAGTATTTGTGTTGTATGCAACACATATCTGTCCTGAAAACGTCAGAGCATGAAATTAAGGTGTCAAATCATTAAAACATGTTTTCCTTTCAATTTCAACAACTCTTCCTATACCTTTGTACAGGAGCCAACCGTTGTTAAACCGTGATGAACCCACACTTTTACTGTAAGCGTATCTGCGAACGCGAAGCGAGACTACGCGTTCTACGCGAGAGCGTAAAATTCGTCATGCCTGGAACCTTTGTGCATATGCCAGCTACAAGTTGAATTCAGTATTTTTCAGGTAGCGGCTAAACATTGCCGTGTTATTCTGTAGTTTTATTGCTGATATCAAAAGAGAAATCATTGAAGTTTTTGTAAGGCTGAGTGGCAATGATTAACTGACATTCCTCGTAAAAAATAATCGTGAATTATCGATATTTAGCTTCTTTTCGTTGTTGAAAGGATTCAATCATGTTTCACTGTTGTTCATCACCGTTTAACAACTCGCGTCGGCGGCGTCTGCGTGGTTTACTTGGCTCGGGCAGCTAAAGCTGCCCTCGCAAGTAAACCCACGCACGACTATCTTGGCCGCATCGTTGTTAAGCGGTGATGAACAATGGTGAAACATGATTGAATCCCTAAATCACAAGGCCCGATAACATACAGAGATGTGTAAAATAGATCATGATAATGGAGGTTGGACTGAATAACATATGGCAGCTATTTTTCATTTAACAATTTTGATTGGGGAATCCTCCATCCTATGCTCTATCAACCTGCCTCTGTAGATTGAAGAGGCCTCTGTGGGTTAAAGAGAAATCCTCCATTCCAATAATTCCTCTAACTATAATAATAGCAGCACCTCCCAGCATCTACCTTCACTTGGTGATTCCTTGACTTGAAACATTAGTCAGTGATACATCCCCAAACCCTTAGGGATGTCTGTTATAGTATCTCGTCGTAATTTCTCGATGGACACACATAATAAAGTACTTAATTATATTATGATGGTAAGTAGGCCACAATCTGTACACAAATAATTTCTGGAATACCGTACAATATCTTGTCGTAGGATATTGACATGACTTTCCAAGACTAATTTGACACTTTCATCAAATTGCGTGAAAGCGAAGGCGTACATTGTACAAAATGATGCGTCATCGTCAAAATATGACAAAGGGTCGCAAAGAAATTCCCGGAAGTAGGCGTTGCACCTTTGTTGAAGCAACTCTATCAGAATTCTGTTTTTCGCAAGAGCAAATTTGATGTCTTTTATTGAATTCTGTGAAAGGTTTCAGACTAGCATGACATCTCGAAAATACCACTGTACAGTAGGTCACCGCTGTGTACACATCGTGTTAATAAATATTGGCACAGGTCTCTATGGGAATAAACATGTTATCCATTGCACGATATTTAAGGATTTCAAACAATCGTAACCAACGAGTCTCTAAAACATATTGAAGCAATTGGACAAAATATCTGAACCTCTTTTGATACATAACTTAAAAGATTATTATTATTAGATCGGATGTCAGAAATTATTGTTTTTTTGTTTATTTTTAATCAACTAGTACTAACTGCAAAGGGACGTTTTTGTACCTCCATCTGGATTTTCTATATCATATGTCCCATACTGTTATATTTACAGACCTGCCAACCTGCAGAAGTCAGAATGAGGGACATTGAGGCCAAAACCTTGTACATGTACACAAACCAGGTACCGAAAAATTCAAATACTTGAGGTGTGCAATACTTTCAGAATTCAGGGAAGGTTTTGCAAAATTTTAAAGTGAAATTTGCATCATTTCTGCTGTTCTTACATTTAAATTTGCCATCACTGAAATTTTCAGAAAACAGGACTGTCCCTCATTTTCACTTTGGAAAACCCCAAATGAGGGACAGTCCCTCAAAATGAGGGACAGTTGGAAAGGTCTGTATAATTTAGTACTGTTGACATAATACACAACACAAACCAATGAAGTTTAGCATTTACAAGCTAAACCATACCCACTAACAAAAATTATGTAACACATTATTGGACTGTCTTCCTACTTCAGTTTCAAAATTGGTGCATGGATTGTGATTATTTTGTTCAAAACAGCCGGGTAGTTGCTTTTTATGATGTGTTTCCATTCTTATTCACTCTATATTCACCTACCACCCTTGCCAGACACAAGTTGATTTACAGATTCATAGCGGAATGTTTCCGCAATTTAGCAACATCCCATTTGAAGCATTAGTTTAGTCCCCACTAGACTCAACCCTATGGGCACTACTGCCTTTGTTACAGTGCTCCTGATTGGTTGATTACATGATATCATCATCTGAGTAACCAATCAAAATACGGCTTTTAGATCTCTCGGGTAAGTTTACACCAAATCCCCTTTTGCCCTACTGATTATTCTTACCATATCTCTGATTGGCTTTTACATGAGATAGCCCTCGTTGTATCCAATCAAAAATGTTCTTAGAGGCAGATAAATTTGGGCAGTAGTGCCCATGGGGTTCAAAGCAACCAGACATGCTACAGACTGAAGGATAAATGGATCTAGACTAGACTAGTTAATTGCAAAAGAAGATAGGATGGCGATTGGTAAAAACAATAAGCTTGAAAGAAAAACAATACAAAGTACAAGCGTGATACAAGTCGTTCAAAATAACTGTGCTCAGTTGACCCGGCTAAATGATAACATTGGCCTTATTGCAACTTGATTTAGTCATAAAAAGCTCTTCTGGGGAGGGGTCATAAATTAATTGAGCTTGCTACAAAATAATTTTAGCTTCTTTCGTAAGTTATCGATCAGTTTGATTCAATTCATCGCTAATTAAGTGATATGTACAAATAGTGTATCATGCACATTTCATACAACAAGTTTGTTACCATTACACCAATTAATTTAGCCACTCAACTGTAACACAAGTGTTCACTTTAAAACGGCTTGCATAATGTATGGGTCATCAGCATAAATGAAGTAAGTCATGCTAATATTATGATTAAATGAAAAGCTACTGGTAGACTATTTGTATGTAAACTATATGAAAGTGAAACAAAGCAATGAATTGTGTTTTTGAGGTGAATTTGTAGCCATATGTACGGGATATGGGAGTAGCACTTGATTGGGTTAATCGGCAATTCCAGTTGAAATCCATACATCCCCTATGGAAGAAATCACATTAATCTTCCACAAAGGGAGTGTGAATTTCAAATGGGGTTGCTTGAATGGGTGATTCCATTTGAAATCTACACCCCCTGTGTAGGAGATTTAAGGTCATATGGGGTGTATGGATTGCAACTGGAATAGCCTAATTAAGTTTCTATTACAAGCATAGAATTATTATAGTACGGTATCTGCCATGTTTGCATGTCGCTCATGGAGGGCAAAATACCGTCTCCAGATTATTTCACCAGGTATCTCGCACACTTTGATTTGAAGTGCATGCCCATTTGCTCAGAACAGATTAGATCAAAATGCATCAAATGCGTAACTAAAAAGCATGATATATTTATTTCAAAAATAAGAAATGAACACCCACATAAATCAACACCACTAACAACAGTAATATTGATGAAAATTAACACAAGGCAAAAATCAGGTGGTTTATGACGTGCAGTCCCTAAATTCAGTAAATTTTCGCCGTCAACCGTGTAATTGAATGGGATTATTTTGAAATTTTAAAAGCGCTTGAAATATCACAAACAAATAGGCCTATGTTGATAAATAATATAAATACAAGCTAAAACCGTTGGGGTTCGATAATGAACCCCACAAAACTAAACGAGTATATGGAAAATGCCATACGGCCGGGCGGTTTCACGAGTTGCCGGCTCGATCATGTCATCCGCCGCCTGGCAAAAATTAAGTTTTTGTACCTGAAATCTCATGAATGTTTTCAATAAAATGTTCCTTTGTTTTGTATAATTATGCAAATTATGAGTATTCTCGCATTTACAATCATGAGGGCCGATTGTTCTACTGCCTGTGCCTAACAAATCAAAGCAAAATTTCACCTCAAGTTGCGGAGTCTTTTTGTACCGGGGTACCCATATTTTTAAAGGTCATATCAATGAATGTACAAAAAAAAAAAAAAAAGATGATGCTGGATTTTGCCAGCTAGTGCATCATCTGTTTGTTATTACTTTATGATGATCACTTACCTCTGTAAAACTAAAAAATAATCCGACCCCACCAGAGATGTGCAGACCGTTTTCCCATAAAAAGTCTAACTTGTCAAAGCATTGTGGACACTTAGGACATGTCGCATTGCCTTCACAACATGGAAGCTGTAGAACAAGAAATAAAACAAAACAATTTGCAACAATAGAAGAAAATAAAAGAATTTAAAGAAAATCGTTGTTAAGGCCTTTATTTGCATCCTTTTAGTGAACATGAATACTATTTACCTTAGGGGCGACTTAAAAAAAAATGACTCCTTTCAGTTTCCACCTTATATTTGTAAATTGAAATGATTTTTAGAGCAGGTAATTATTCTTAAATATGAGTTATGATGCCCACCTTTCATTACCAGAAATTTTTTTCTATGGCTGCTTCAGAAAAAAAAATATGAGAATTTTGATGCCAAAAATGGTCAGGAGGTAACGTTTTTGTGGACATTGAAATTCAACATGTAATTTCTGTAAGCTATAGCAAAAGTAAGACCTATTCAGTTTGATTCCTGATATTTGTTCCAGTAACATGTACCCTTATATTATAATTTTACCAAATATCTGTGTAATTTATCTTTTGTAAGTACCAAAAAAATGTGTCATCTACCAATGAAGTCAACATTTTCAAAAAAGGGGGTCAAATTCTAATTTAGCAACAAAATCACTCAAGAAAGAATATTTATCAACAGCTGAAAATTCCAGTTTCCATATTTTGAATAGGTGTTCTGTTACCTTTCATTCAATGCTAAATTGATGTTTGTAAATTACATTTCCTTATTATAAATTTGAGTTCAAACTGTGTACCCTCCGAATGTCAGGAGTGTAACATTGAATTTTATCCTGGATTTTGACAATGTTATTGCTGATGAAATTGAGCAATCATATTTTTCTGTTGTTGTATCTAATGCAAATAAACTAATAATGATGGAAACAGACATGCTATGTTACATGTGTCTGCTTTATTGTGCATTAAGTTGGTTGTCAGGAGTGTAACACCATTTTAAAGTTACACTCCTGACAACAAAACAACACCAATGCACAATTGTAACGTGAAATTTATGGCAATATTATCAATAATATATCATGTAATCATATAAACTAAAGTACAAATAACCAACAAAAATAAAAATCATGGCAATGTTAACGTGTTCGGTTCAAAAACAGGGCTTCACCTTGCCTAAGTACCTTAACAGGCACTATGTTTAGCCACATATTTGTACTTTTTATAACTAATTTATGTATAATTAATATATTTATGATTGTCAGCATTACTTTAACATCCCTAACAGTTATTTTTTAAACAATGTCAAATGTTTGTGATCATCAAGAGTTGCTAGTATTTACCACTCTTGGTGTGTCAGGAGGGTAACACAAAGTGAACAAAGTACATTATGTGTCTTGGTGTTGAATTATCTTAGAAATGAATGAAGCATTAGCTCCACATTTCAGAATGGTTAAAACAAGACTATGTTGACATTTTAAAGGCAAATTTACATGGTGTTACTGATATTTGTTTTGAATTGCCATTAAAATACTAAAATCTTTAGATAAATTCTTGCAGAAGGGACAAAACATTTCAAAGACACCCAAAATAATTGTTGTAGAATGAGCTTTTCTATGTTTCATATTATGTTGAACAATCTAAATACTTGATTTCTAAACAAGACAAGGATTTTGAGATCCACGGAATAGCAATTTCCTATCAAAGTTGGCACGTCAGGAGTGTAACACCAATGTACAAATATGGCATAAATACATTTTGGATCCTGCAGTGCCTTGTCATACATTATGCTATGAACTTGAAACTTTTGGAATAGTTTCTGACAGGTATTGTTTATAATGTAGGTATGTTATACAGTTTAACTACAGTTCATGTTTTTGAGAATGAAAACTTCTGCCCCTCAAGTGAGTAAAAATCAGTGTTTTTAATATGAAAAATGATATTTTTTCAGTTTTTGATGGTAAAGATATACTTTAAAGGGCTTGTTTGATTTAACCATGTCACAGATTAACTCAGAATGTTACAGTAGTGTTGATAACCATTATTTTAGATACCTAAAAAACAAATAAAGTTTTATGTGACTTTTCTTACAAAGTGGGTATATTCTGTAGTACATGAACCATAAAAAAATAAATAGATGCTTTCAGACTGTCCCCTCAACTGTTTCACGAACTTTAACATACTAACTTCAAAGTAACACACAAAAATCACTTGAATAGCGAATTTGAATTTTCGGACAAAATGTCCCACTTTGGAGTCATTTTTTTTGAAGTCGCCCTCAGGCCAATTTCTTCATTGCTTTTAATATTAGGACCAACAAAAAATGTTTGTTTCCTGTAGCAGGTCAAAAAAAGTCAAAAGCGAAATGCATTTTTTTTATTTTTAAATTCATGTCTTCAAATGACAAAATACCTTTTTTGCTGCAAGTTGGAATGGGAATTTACAGTGGGTCTCTCTGACACACACAAAAAAACATATTCAAGAATATTATTATGATCCCCTTTCAACCTGCAGATTAAATAAGTATTAAAAAAAAGTGTGATGTTTTCACCAGTAGTTTTTCACTTCCCTCGTTTGTTGTGTAATGTGTAAATGTTTACTTCATGTTTTATATTATTTTTTGTGATTTTTCCATTTTTTTCTTTGAAAAGTGAAAAAAAAATGTGAGCGCTACAGGAAACAAACATTTTTTTTTTTGCCTTATGTTACGCATACACACATAATACGGAAAAATATAATTGCTTGCCTGTGTTTTGTCATAAATATTACTGAGTATGCAGGTAATACAATTCTTTATTCAATGAGGTTATAGAATTCATGTCAACTAAAGAATAAAGACAGATACACTTCCACACAACTCATGGGGTAAGATGCTGTATTTTTCTTCAGCTTCGGCTGACCTAACAACTATAATGTATGTCAAACTAATTACAAAGTTAAAATGCTGTTAGGGGCTGTACAATAATTATGTGTACCCCCGGGTGGTGAATTCTCAAAGTGGACTGCCAAAAATCTTTACCCCCCCCCCCCCGTGATATGCCAAAATGCCTTTGCCCCCCCCCCTTTTGACACACCAAATATCTTCCCCCCCCCCTTTAAACACTAAGATTATGGGGATCCAAATTTAAAACCTTCGTGTTTAATCATATAATGCGAGCGTAGCTAGCAGGAAATTTTGCATATTTGAACATGTTCGAAATGTTTTCCTACACTTTTTAGGGCGTAATTTAGAAACGCCGCCCAAAATATATGTGCCAAAAATTGCTTGCTCCCCTTTCGACCTGCCAAAAATGCTTACCCCTTTTGGCCTGCCAAAAATCTCCCCTATAATTCACCACCCTGAGGTACACATAATTATTGCACCACCCCTTAAACCTGTTGATTTCTAAGGATAAATAATCACTATCATGTGATAAAACAAATATTAGGCCCTACTGTCAAAGAAAATCTTTCAACGAATCTGATCCATTTTTAGGGCTGTCGTCGACAAGGCCTTTGTCGACAAGGCGCATTTTCCCGACAGTCGACAGTCAAATTGTCGACAAGCAAGAAGGAAAAAAAATGTTTACCAGGCATCACACAATGATTGTGATGGCTAAGCTGCAAAAGTTTTTTTTCCAAACTGCCCATATTTGAGAGCGCATTTTATGTTAATGAGCAAGCATAGCGCATATTCAATGGTAATCCCTACTTTTTCGGAGTTTATTTCATACTTTGTTTATACTTTTATGACGACCACAGTGTTTTGGCAGTCGAGATCATTGGTCAATCTGATTTGTTGTCTTTGTCGACAATGTGTCGATGTCGGGATTGACTTTTTCCCGACATGTCGCTAAGCCAAAAGCTTGCCGACGACAGCCCTATCAATTTTACATACTTACTCCTTCACAGGGAACTGTTTGGATATCAGGATAACCTGTAACGTTTTTATATAAATTACAACATCCATTTCCATTATGTAAACTGCGCTGGATATCATTTAATGTGGATTCGCTGGCGCTGTTCCAACTCTTTTCGATTAGTCCCTGTCTTTGGTTATCACCCAAAGACAAACATGCTATTGATACTGAGAACTGAATTAGGAATACTAGAAACAAGATCACCATATACTGTGCATTATTAGTCAAGGAAACACATTTTACTGCTTCATAATAGTGTAATCACTCGGATTTAAGCCACCTCGTATACATGTATGAAGATGAGAGGTTCTATTCCAATATGGAGAGTTGGCCTTATGCCCATGCAAGGGCTACTGTAAGGATGAGGATTGAGGATAATGAACGATGGACGAAGAATAGAGGATGAGGATGAGGATAAGGAGGAGGAGGAGGAGGCGGATGAGGATGATGAGGCTTCAAAACAGCACAGGCTGTGTAGTTTTTGATAGTGAAAAAATTCTGCAAAAATGACAAGTTGTCAGTTCCAATCATTTTGATACATGATACAGTTTGTATTTTATTGAATTGCATGCAGCCAGTGGCTTAGACAGGGGAGGGGGAGAGTAGAGTGCCATTGAAATGATTGAAAATGGGATGAAAAAATTGGCTCCCCCCCCCCCACACACACACACTAAAAGGATGGCTATGCCCCAAGCCCTGCATGCAATCTACCGCAACTTTGATACGTCACCCCAAAAAAAAAAACACCTGTTTTAAACCATTTGCATGAACTTTTTGAAATATGACAAGCATGCAAGATATTTACAAAGAATCCCTCAGTCCCAATGAAGCAACAGACACTCCACAGTGTCTTCTTGATGGTTCATCCTTTCTTGTGCCCATCAGTTTTATTCCTATCCCATTTTACACCTGTCTCATCCGGGACTCATCCCAACATTTGATCTGCATGTACATAATTCATGAGCCATTTATACATATGCAACCCATCTGGGAGTCAACTTCACACCAGTTAGTTTTGCACACCTATGATATTACTGTTACACTATAATCAAATGCAGTAAACCTTTGACGAGCGTGTATTTTAAGTATACATCACGTATTTACTGCGTCGGACACACTTGTCTCTGATTGGCTGCTGAGGCGATCTGCTGTTGTCGAGTGGAAATTTATGAATGAACTGTACACCGTACGCGTTGTTAGCTCCAAATTTGCAACATCACGGTAGTCGCGCTCGTCAAACGTTTGCTGCATTTGATTATAGAAATTCTGATCAAGAACATTCTCTCGGTCAGGGTTGTTCCATCTATTGCCAGTGGCTGTGTTACGTGGAGCCTTTTCCCCCAAATATATTTCTTTCCCCCACTTTCGAGACAAAACCCAAAAAATTACACAAATATCAGGGCATTTTGTGCCAATTTGGGGCAAAGTTGTTGATTTTGCTCCCCTGATATTCACTTTGGCCCCCATGCCACCCTGAAAAAAAAATTTCCTGGTGCCGCACTTACCCACTTCTCACGTCTGTCAAAGGGGACACCCTTGTGATATCCCTATTGGTTTGTGCAGGGCCTGTCAGTTCACATCAATTTTTCAGCACAGAAAATACCAATTTGCCTTGTCTTTGGTGGTAATTATTGAATGTTGATTACTCTGATAAGAACTTTTGGAATTGTTTCATCAAGAGCATGGGTGTGAGAGGCCTTAGACAAAAAAGAGGTAAATTACTAAAAAAGCTTAAAAAGATTGTAAAATCAGGGTAAAAAACACCAAATATAGGCTGAAAATGAAAGAAATCAGGTAAATTTTGGCAACAAAAAAAGCTGAAATCAGCTTAAAAGCAGAACTCTCACACCCCTGCAAGAAGTATCTATTTTACATGTATGGCATGTTTTGTGATTTCCCCCATTGAGTGCAACGGTTAGTGTCCCCTTCGTGTCCAAGATGCAAGAGCCAAATCTCGGCAAAAGAAACCAATGGGAAGAAGCGATCTATCAAAAGGAAACTATAATTCCTAATTGCCTATACATCAGTATAGTTGTGTCATATTATCATTTTGCCATCATATTTAAAAAATATTAAGATACGATTTCCCTTTAATGATTTTTGCACACCATTGTAATCTCTACCTATTTATATGCAGTGCAGAAAATTGCTTCTTATTTTAGATTTGGATGTCTCGCAAGGCTAGGTTTTCAATATGCTATGTGATAATCATGGAAATTTCTGCCTACTTCTATGCAAGTTAATGGCCACCTATTAAAGTATTGATAATTATAAACATATCTTAGGCAATTTTCTTCCCAATAAAGCAAAATTTGGGTAATTATTGATCTGTAAACATAAAATTATACTTTCTGAAATGGGTTTTAATTTTTAAGTTTCATTAACAAATGTAATATTTTTATTACTTTACATGGTCAACCATCTGATGGGGAGGACAAGCAGCATTTGCAACATTATATTGCTATCAGCAGTAGATTGAACGTTATATTGCTATCAGCAGTAGATTGCAACATTATATTGCTATCAGCAGTAGATTGCAACATTATATCAAGGATTCTCGAGTACTAATATACTATAGGATAAGCCACTCGTTTGCGCAAATGAAGTCAGTCATTCAGCCTATGCGTGATAATACATGTGATGGCATACTGTAGTACCCATGTACGTGTAGGAGTGTATCACCTGTGGAAGAGATGATGCAATGTTTACGTCATCGTTTCCAAAAAAAAATAAATGGCGAAAAACGGCGAACATTTGGTCGAATCTTTCTATTACTATCATATCGTGAAAAACCAAATAGCTGAGGAGTTAGCTCAATATGCCAGGAAAATATTATAACCGATGACCCCATGACGAGACTGGCTAAATAAGCTGTATTTTTGCTGGAAAGGGTCCGAATAATTGGCAGTCGATGGGCGCCATCTTGGAAAAATAGCTCGAAATAGACTTCCTCGACAGTCGTTCAAGATTGAGGAGATTTTAGCCTGACGATGTTAGACTTGATCAAGACGGACTGTCGTTTGTACCGCAGCGGTCTAAATGTGCATATTTCATACATAAAATTAGCTCGAAATTCAATAAAACAAGTAAAATATGGACCTAATGTTCTCTCTACTAACATAAAATTTGATGAAAAGGGTATTTCTTTTTTAAAACAAATAAACATACGTTCAAATTGCGTTACAATCGTACCTGTACTTGCCGGTCTGGAACTAAGACTATTGCTGCACTTGGATTCCCCAGCAACCGTCAATCAAATACAGGATAAGTCCTTTTGACCAATAAAGCAGTAACGCGCATCATAGCCATTCACAAGTACGTAAGTTTTAGGCTGTGCACTTGGATGCATAGCAACCGGCATAGCAACCGTCACTCAAACTGCCGGCGAAGTGACTTCATTTTTTATACAGGGATTGAATACGAGTGTCACGGCCCTGATTATATTGCTATCAGCAGTAGATTGCAACATTATATTGCTATCAGCAGTAGATTGAATGTTATATTGCTCTCAGCAGTAGATCGCAACATTATGTTGCTATCAGCAGTAGATTGCAACGTTATATTGCTATCAGCAGTAGATTGCAACGTTATATTGCTATCAGCAGTAGATTGCAACGTTATATCAGTAGTAGATTGCAACGTTATATTGCTATCAGCAGTAGATTGCAACATTATATTGCTATCAGCAGTAGATTGAACGTTATATTGCTATCAGCAGTAGATTGCAACATTATATTGCTATCAGCAGTAGATTGCAACATTATATTGCTATCAGCAGTAGATTGAATGTTATATTGCTATCAGCAGTAGATTGCAACATTATGTTGCTATCAGTAGTAGTCGGGCTCTCATTCACGCGCGGATGGGAAAGAGTGTTCACTTTATGTTTGATACGGTTTCTAGACTGAAATTTTGCGTAGAACACGCTCCCGTAGTCCACTTTAATTAAAAATGTGCCCAAAGTGCTTTTTCGGGGGGGGGGGGGGCCAAAACTACTAAACATCTGTATTCTAAGGCCAATGGTGGTGATTTTGGTGTCTAAATATATGTTTATGGACATAAGAAAGTCATTTAGACAGTTTACGAAATCCAAAATGGCTTCCTTATGTTCCAAAATTCAAAATGGCGGCCAAAATGGTGAATTTTAGCCAAACTTATTTGAACGGCTTTATCAGGCCGATGGTGGTGATTTGAGTGTCTATGAATATGACTGTGGACATGATAAAGTTATTTACATAGTTTATCAAAATCCAAAATGGCTGCCTTATACAAAAAAAAATTCAAAATGGCCGCTAAAATGCCGAAAATTATTCTAACTTATTTGAACGGCACTCTCGGCCCGATGGTCGTAATTTGGGTGTAGGTATATGTTTGTGGACACGAAACAGTCATTTATATTGCTTATAAAAATCCAAAATGGCTGCCCTGTGCCCAAAAATTCAAAATGGCGGTCAAATGTCGAATATTAGTCTATATCATTCGGCATTCTCAGGCCGCTGGTGGTGATTTTGGTGTCCAGTTATATGTTAGGGGACATGACAAAGTCATTCAGCTAGTTTACAAAATCCAAAAATGTTGCCCTATGGTTCAAAATTCAAAATGGCGGCTAAAATAGTGAATTTTAGTAAAAATTACTTGAAAGATATTCTTAGGCTGATGGTAGCGATATTGGTGACTAGGTATATGTTTGTTATAGGCCCCTATAGTGTACATGACCAAGTCATTTAGATAGTTGATGAAATCTAGAATGGCTGCCCTATGCTAAAAAATCAAATAGTGGCCAAAATTGCAAATTTTATATTGATTTTATCTAATATTATCATATAGACACCCCAGCTCTTGGGACCTAAATTTTGTTTTAAATCTAAAGTCGCCGTGTTACAATATAATCACTTATAAATAGAACATAGATGCTCAAAATATTCAAAATGGCATCATTAAACCAAATGCTAATACTAACACTATAAGGATCACATTTGATGTCCATTGATCTATTATGATTTAAAAAGGTAGTCCAAAGACGATTGAAAATGTTGTATATCCTGTAAAATGTAAACTAGTTCTATCTCTAAACCTGGGCACTTGAAGACCTTGGCGGCCATAATATGAAACATCATATTATGGAAATCATTATAACGCAATAAGTAAAGTGATAAACCCTAGAACTAAGGGAACTAAGCAGGGAGTTGTACCACCCCAAAGGTTTTCATCCGCCATAAAAAAAACACGCGTATTTACGTCCAAACGACTTAAGGTGGTATTGGATGCATTTTCTAGAAATAAGGAAATGCTTTGAGCATGTTTTAAACAGATTAATTGAGTAGGGTAAAAGTACACTGATCAATATGCCTTTTGTTTGAAGCAAATCGGACATACGGTTTCTATACTACATCAAATTATATTTTCTTTGTATATTATTGTTTTTATCAATAATCAATATAGTTAATGAGCTAAAAGGACTGTAAAGGCTCATTAATATGTAATTTTGCCAATATTTTGCTAAAAATCAATGCATAAATGTTCATGGTACTTTTATTTTGCATACTTTTGCCCTGAAACTTGGTCAAAGTGTTTCTAATATGTTCTAATGTATTATATAGTGAAGCCGCCCCCTCATTTGCATATTTGCATAATTAATGAGCTAATTTGCATAAATGCTAATTAATTATGCAAATTAGGGCGGCTAGCTCATTAATTATGCATAAATTATCTGGAAGTCATTAGGAACACTTTGACCAAGTTTGAAACCAATATTCTGTTAAATAAAAATGTTATGAACATTTATGCGTTGATTTTAGCAAAATATTAAAATTACATATTAATGAGCACTTTCAAGTCATATTAGCTCATTAACTGTATTGATTATTGATAAAAACAATACAATACAAAGACATTTAAAATGTATGTATTATGAAAACCGTATGTCCGATTAGCTTCAAACAAAAGGCATATGGATCAGTGTTCTCTGCCCTACTCAATTAATATGTTTAAAACATAAATAGAGCACTTCCAAAATGGGTCCAGAACCACCTTAAGCTAATCGTAGATCCATCCATTGCGCTCATTTTAGTGATAAAATGTTTGCCCAAGTATCTTACCCGGGGGTAGGACCGACCATCAAAGATGACCATGGGATGGGGGAGGTGAGGCCCATCATGATTTTCATTTCACTCTTGTAAAATTAATCCAAGATATATTGACTTTTTACTTGTTAATTAGGTAGAAATAGTCATTTCCTTTTATATTTATGAGAAAATTCGGTGAAAAGCGCACTTTAGATTTAAAATCGTAGATTTTTTTGGCCGAATCTATTTTGCCTATACTTTTGTAGATAGCCAAAATTTCTCAATTTTACAAGGGTGTGCTCACATTATGACGTCATAGCGATATTGTGACTGAGGAATGTGGATTTTTTTGGAATCACTGGAGAGAGTAGACCTATAGCTATACTTTGGTACCAAATATAATGGCATTGAAAATTAGGGGAGGGGGGTTGCAACACCCCACCCCTTTGTAGTCCGTGTTACAAAATATGGCTCAGTAGTTCTAGGGTTAAACTTACACACGTTTCCACTTTTGATCTGTTATGAGTGAAATTAATGTGCTAAAAGTGGCAACTTTTGTTTATCATCTATCCTTGCTCAATGGATACTCGCCTTTATCAGAAGGATATCAGGTCTTGGTCAATATTATTACCAAACAAGCGAATGTGATGGCTTTCTTACAGCTTCTAACAAATCCAGCTTTACATGATTACCTACTGACTCCAAGGAACAGTCGCTATATACCATCATGGTGATAGCGGCATGAGGAAGAAACGCCTAAAAGTTCACTCCCTAGCAAAGGCTCCTTGACCATGCAGAAAATCCACGAAATGTCATATCCTGCGAATAATATTCGTCGCAAATGGCATTGTTAACTGCTTTTATGATTTGTATAAACAGAAATATCCTCTCAACTACGGCTGGTTGCTTGAAAACGCCATCCCTGGACTCATTTTATTTTAACTCATAACAAATCAAAAGTGGAAACATGTGTACGTTTAACACTAGAACTGGGAACCTGGGAACCAAGGGAGAACAGTGCCAGTGCATTGATTGCCCCCCCCCCCCCATAAATGCCCCTAATTTTCATTACGGTACCAATATATAGCTATGGGTCTTTGTCTATCCAGTGATACCAAAAGAAGTACAAACATTCCCCACATAATATCGCTATGACGTCATAATGTGAGCACATCCTTGTAAAATTTAATATATGAATGCCCAACCCACCCAAGTCCATACTTTGGCCAAATTGAGTTAAGCATGGAAAATTGTTCCTTATACATAGGCCTATCATATGTATAAAAGTTGAACCCAAATCAACCCTCTACCATGTCTACGTGGGTCTATTAGCATGTGAAATCCAAAATTGCCTATACCCGGCATGTATGATACACATTTGTTTTTTAGTTTTCTCAAAATCACTTTCGATAGACTTGGGTGGGTTTTGTATTCATGTATTCAATTATGGTTATTTACAAAAGTATAGGCAAAATTGATCTTCTTCCAAAAATTCTACGAACATGCGAGTTGAAAATGACTATTTCAACCTAACTAACAAGTAAAAAGTCAATATATCTTGGAATCATTTTACAAGAGTGAAATGAAACTGTATTTACTGTAGAAACCTATGGTGGGCCTCACCTCCCCCCCTTTATGATCAATCATCTTTGATGGTCGGACATACCCCGGGTAAGGCGCGTTTTTTTTATATATGGCGGATGGAAAACCTTAGGGGTGGTACAACCTCCTAAGTAGTTCTAGGGTTAATCACTTTCCTTCATTGCGTTATAATGGTTATTATGTTTCTTATTATGGTCGATCTTCAAATACCCCAGTTTAAAGAAAGAAATGGCTTACCTTTTACGGGATGGGCCACCTTTTTAAATCATAATAGATCAATGGACATCAATGGACATCAAATGTTATTATTTGGTTAGTGGCGCCATTTTAAATACTTTGGGCATCTATGTACCAATTACAAGTGATTATATTGTGACACGGCGACCTTAGATTTAAAACAAAAATTAAGTCCCAAGAGCTGGGGTGTCTATATGATAATTATGTGAAATCAATATAAAATTTGCAATTTTGACCACCACTTGAATTTTTTTAGCATAGGGCAGCCATTTAAGATTTCATCATCTAAATGACTTGGTCATGTACACTATAGGGACCTATATGTCAGAAACATATACCTAGACACCAATATCGCTACCATCAGCCTAAGAATATCTTTCAAGTAATTTTTACTAAAATTCACTATTTTAGCCGCCATTTTGAATTTTGTAAACTAGCTGAATGACTTTGTCATGTCCCCTAACATATAACTGGACACCAAAATCACCACCATCGGCCTGAGAATGGCGTTCAAATGATATAGACTAATATTCGACATTTTGACCGCCATTTTAAATTTTTGGGCATAGGGCAGCCATTTTGGATTTTTATAAGCAATATAAATGACTGTTTCATGTCCGCAAACATATACCTACACCCAAATCACGACCATCGGGCCGAGAGCGCCGTTCAAATAAGTTCGGCATTTTGGCGGCCATTTTGAATTTTTTTTGTATAAGGCAGCCATTTTGGATTTTGATAAACTATGTAAATAACTTTTTCATGTCCATAGACATATTCATAGACACTTAAATCACCACCATCGGCCTGAAAAAGCCGTTCAAATAAGTTTGGCTAAAATTCACGATTTTGGCCGCCATTTTGAATTTTGGAACATAAGGAAGCCATTTTGGATTTCGTAAACTGTCTAAATGACTTTCTTATGTCCATACACATATATTTAGACACCAAAATCACCACCATTGGCCTTAGAATACATTTTTAGTAATTTTGACCCCCATTGTAGGGCACCCCGGAAAAAAGCACTTTGGGCACATTTTTAATTAAAGTGGACTACGGGGCGTGTTCTACATAAAATTTCAGTCTAGAAACCGTATCAAACATAAAGTGAACACTCTTTCCCATACGCGCGTGAATGAGAGCCCGACTATAGTAGATTGCAACGTTATATTGCTATCAGCAGTATATTGCAACGTTATATTGCTATCAGCAGTAGATTGAACGTTATATGGCTATCAGCAGTAGATTGCAACATTATGTTGCTATCAGCAGTAGATTGCAACGTTATATTGCTATCAGCAGTAGATTGCAACGTTATATTGCTATCAGCAGTAGATTGAACGTTATATTGCTATCAGCAGTAGATTGCAACATTATGTTGCTATCAGCAGTAGATTGCAACGTTATATTGCTATCAGCAGTAGATTGCAACGTTATATTGCTATCAGCAGTAGATTGAGCGTTATATTGCTATCAGCAGTAGATTGCAACATTATGTTGCTATCAGCAGTAGATTGCAACGTTATATTGCTATCAGCAGTAGATTGCAAAATTATATTGCTATCAGCAGTAGATTGAACGTTATATTGCTATCAGCAGTAGATTGCAACATTATGTTGCTATCAGCAGTAGATTGCAACGTTATATTGCTATCAGCAGTAGATTGCAACGTTATATTGCTATCAGCAGTAGATTGCAACATTATGTTGCTATCAGCAGTAGATTGCAAAGTTATATTGCTATCAGCAGTAGATTGCAACATTATGTTGCTATCAGCAGTAGATTGCAACGTTATATTGCTATCAGCAGTAGATTGCAACATTATGTTGCTATCAGCAGTAGATTGCAACGTTATATTGCTATCAGCAACGTTATATTGCTATCAGCAGTAGATTGCAACATTATGTTGCTATCAGCAGTAGATTGCAACGTTATATTGCTATCAGCAGTAGATTGCAACGTTATATTGCTATCAGCAGTAGATTGCAACATTATATTGCTATCAGCAGTAGATTGCAACGTTATATTGCTATCAGCAGTAGATTGCAACGTTATATTGCTATCAGCAGTAGATTGCAACATTATATTGCTATCAGCAGTAGATTGCAACATTATATTGCTATCAGCAGTAGATAGCATTTGACACATTATATTGCTATCAGCAGCAGGCAATATTTGCAACATTACATTGCTATAAGTAGTAGATAGCGCTTGCAACATTATATTGCTACAATGTATCAGCAGTAGATTCCATTTGCAACATTACTTTGCTATCATCAGTAGATAACGCTTGCAACATTATATTGCTATCAGCAGTAGATAATATTTGCAATATTACATTGCTATCAGCAGTCAAAAGCATTTGCAACATTATCAATAGTAGAGAGGATTTGCAACACTATACTGCTATCAGCAGTAGATAGCATTTGCAACATTACATTGCTATCAACCATATAAAGCATTTGCAACATTACATTGCTATCAGTAATAGCAACATTAAATTCATATTGAAGCTTGAGCCCAGGTCCCATATTGGTGTTGAACAATTTAAGAAGTTGGATATGTTGAAAGTTGAAGACAGAGTTAAACAACTTAAACTCAATCATGTTTTTAAAATCTACCATGATATTGCACCAGAGTACCTAAATTTTCATTTTGTGAAATTTTCTCCGACTCACAATTACTTTACCAGGGGCAGTGCAGCAAATTTTTTGGTACCAAAAGCTAAGGGCCAGAAGTGTAATACCTTCTTTTTTACTGGTGTACAGGAATGGAATTTGCTTCCAATTGATATTAAACAATCCACAACTCAGTGGCAGTTAAAAGCCACTTTTATCTTGATTTTAATCTGTTTTATCTTAATTATGCAGTTTTATCATATGAAGAGCTTTGTTGCAAAACCCCTTACATCCACTTTTGACTTTTTGAGAAAAACAGCTTTTTTTAATTGTGCAAGTATTACTTGTTCGATTTGATTCAATTTGGGATTGGATAAAGTGTTGATGAATAGAAACTAAAAGAATAGGTTTGGGACAATTTTCAAGGCTTCCTATTTATTTTATTATTTATTTTATATCGCACCTTTTGTGGATGTAAGGGGTTTTGCAACAAAATAAATTTACCCCTTTTCTAGAAACCACCTTTGCAATCAAATTTGAGCCCATTTGTTTGCACTACATTATGTAACTTGACTAATGCTTTGAAAATCAAAAAGAAAAATTGAAATATCTCATTTACTTTTTTAATTATGAATTTTTAATTAAATTCGGGAAAATGGCACCTTTTGTTAATTAAAATGATTTTTTCAAACATAGTAACCCAAAAACAGTTCCCTTTGGTTTTAATAGGTAAAGAACATTCCAGGCTACCATTATACATCAAAAAATTTTAAACAAAACAATTCTATATTCATTTTAAGTTCAGATTTCCGGAAATTCCGGAAGATTTCCCAAATGGGAAATATGCGATAACTCCGGAAGGGAAGGTAGTATGAAGATCAAACAACCACCAAAATGTGTAATTTTACCCACACTATAATATTATGCCAATAACTCAATTTGGCCAAAAGTGGATGTAAGGGGTTTTGAAACAAAGCTCTTCATATGCAGTTGTTTCACCAAATGTGCAATAATTTTTTATGTAATTAATGTTTTATTATAATTATAAAGAACCCCAATGGAAATAAGCCCTTTTTAGGGCTTTCTTGGGATATCCTTGGCATTGTATGTTGTTTTATAAATATGTTGTGTGATGTATTTTTATGCATTTTTATTCTGTTCTGATGTATTGTATAATGTTTTTTGAATTGCCAAATAAAATCTATATATCTACCTATCTGCAGTAGCTTGTAATTTAATATTATATCAATATATTTGTGCAACATTTCTATCAGCAGTAAAAAAACATTTGCAACAATACTTTGATATCAACAACGTGAAACATAACATTGCTATCTGCAGTAGATTGTATTTTCATATTACATTACTACCAGCAGAACATAGCATTTGCAACATTACATTGTAATCAGAAGTCGATAGTATTTGCAACATTTTAAATTGCTATCAGCAGTAGATAGCATTTGTGACATCAAATTGCTATCAGCAGTAGATAGCCATTTGCAACATTACATTGCTATCTGCAGTAGATAGCCATTTGCAACATTACATTGCTATCAGCAGTAGATAGCCATTTGCAACATTACATTGCTGTCAGCAGCAGAAAGCCATTTGCAATAATTTTGCTATCAGCAGTAGATAACCTCCGCAACATTATATTGCTATCAGCAGTAGATAGGCATTTACAAAATAACATTGCTATCAGCAGTAGATAGCATTTGCAACATTACATTGCTATCAGCAGTAGATATCCATTTGCAACATTATATTGCTATCAGCAGTAGATAGCATTTTGTAACATTACATTACTATCAGCAGTAGATATCCATTTGCAACATTATATTGCTATCAGCAGTGGATAGCATTTGCAATGTTACATTGCTATCAGCAGTAGATAGCATTTTGTAACATTACATTGCCATCAGCAGTTGATAGCCATTTGTAACATTACATTACTATCAGCAGTAGATAGCATTTGCAACATTAAATTGCTATCAGAAGTAGATAAGCATTTACAAAATAACATTGCTATCAGCAGTAGATAGCATTTGAAACATTACATTGCTATCAGGGAGTAGATAGCATTTTGTAACATTACATTGCTATCAGCAGTAGATAGCATTTGCAACATTGCATTGCTATCAGCAGTAGATAGCCATTTGCAATAATATTGCTATCAGCAGTAGATAGCCATTTGCAACATTACATTGCTATCAGCAGTATATAGCCATTTGCAACATTAAATTGCTATCAGCAGCAGATAAAATTTGCAACATCATATTGCTATCAGCAGTAGACATGTGCATATTTAGGGGGGCTTTTGGGGTGCCAGCCCCGGGGTATAAGCAGGGGTAGCCAAAACGAAGGGGCGGCGGAAGAAGAAGGGCGGCAGAAGAAGAAGAAGGGGCGGCAAAAAGAATTAGTAAAGAAATAAGGGCAGACAAAATTATAAAAGTATAAAAAAATTGAAAAAATTGTACTATTAGAGCGCTAGCGCTTATGATCCTTTTTGTTTTTTTGCTCTTCACATTTTCAAACCACCAAAAAAAAAATTGGGTCAACCTTTTCAGGCTGTTGAGGAAGGGGCAGCAAAATTGAAATTTCCTCAGCCCCCCGGGGTAGGAGTGGCCACGGTACGCCACTGGTAGATATCCATTTGCAACATTACATTGCTATCAGCAGTAGACAACATTACATTGCTGTCAGCAGTAGATAGCCATTTGCAATAATTTGGCTATCAGCAGTAGATAGCATCCACAACATTGTATTGCTATCAGCAGTAGATAGCATTTGTAACATTACATTGCTATCAGCTGTAGATAGCATTTGCAACATTGCATTGCTATCAGCAGTAGATAGCCATTTGCAATAATATTGCTATCAGCAGTAGATAGCCATTTGCAATAATATTGCTATCAGCAGTAGATAGCCATTTGCAATAATATTGCTATCAGCAGTAGATAGCATTTGCAACACTAAATTGCTATCAGCAGTAGACAGTCATTTGCAATAATATTGCTATCAGCAGTAGAAAGCCATTTACAAAATAACATTGGTATCACTATCAGCAGCAGATAATGTTTGCAACATCCTATTGCTTCAGCAGTAAATGCTTGCAATATTTGCTACCTGCTCTGTAAAAACAACTTGCTGAATAAATGCTATTTCTTTTGCCCATCTTGAAAAAGGTGACGCGAGTAATCATTGTCTTTTTCTTGGTATCACATACTTTTAATTGGACATACATTTTTATCAAGTTAGGTCTGTGCATTATACAAACAAGGCAAACAAATATTTTGGCATCCTATGAAAGAAATATGGGATTTAGAAAAAGTCAAGTCCCCTGAAAATGAAGTGCGAGTAATCATGGAATGACGTAGCAGTAGATGACACTTTGCATTCTTGCTACTTTGTTAATATATTTGTTATTTTTTCTTCAAATAACAGGTATATTATGCCAATTAATGTTAAAAATGTGCTATGATTTACCACATTAAGTCACCTTGTACAATTATCAATGTTGATTGTAGAATCACACTAGAGACTAAGTTTCTCACATTACACCTACAAATAACATGCCACAGGCATATGCCATGTCCCTGATGACATCACTTCAGGTATGCAAATAAGTGCGACGATAAGCAAAAGGATACAAAGAAGAGGCAGACTTGATGGTGTTTTGCAGCTCCCACTAGACCGATGATGGCTACAAACATAAGAAAGATTCCGCATGCTATAATGCCACCGACGATGTATAGACTGCTGACGTAGGCTTGAGTCTTGGCGACAGACGGAACTATGATGAGAATCAGGGCCACAATCTGCGTAGGAAAGAGAAAGGGAAAAAATAAGAAAAACAATCATATTATGGTAATTGGCTTTGAGAGCGGATTTGTAAATAGTGCTACACTGCTTCTGGAGCATAACATATTGATTCAACGGATGTGAACTTCTCATGGTGAAGTTTAGAATATATTTCCTCTAGGTACATTTAACCCCATGAGAACTACAGGCATGCCGATTGGCCAAAAAGAAGTTTTCATTATCAATCGGACCAATCAGCAACATTGTTACGATAACTTCACCACGCAAAAAAAATTGGGGTGAATTATTTGCAACGCTCCATTCTGATTGGTGATTAAAGTAAAGATATCATGTAATTGACCAATCAGAGGCAATGTTTGATCGGCGGGTAGTGCTCAGAGGGTTAAGAATTAAGAATAGGAAATGACAGAGAATCCGCTTGTGAAATTTTAATAATCCACAAAGTGAGCATTTTTTTCCTCGGGTGTGCACATTGCAACCAACAGGAGATATATTACAATATAGTCTTTGAACAATCATTCATCTTTATTTGAAAGTTCGAAAGCTCAAATTATGCTATATCTGAACAGTGAACAGTCAAAATATGGGAACAATATATACTTAATTCTGCTTTTCAATAAGGCTAAAAAAACAATTTATGCCTCAAGGCCCATGGCAAAAAACGAATATGCAATGAGGTTGTTGTTTTTTTTAAGATTTTTTTTTTTTAAAGATTTGTTTTCTAACTAAATTTTGAAGTATTAAAGATGTCATTTTTGTATGTTCAAAAGTACACAACATAAAATTGTGGTTGATTGATGCAATTGAAGTACAAACATCAATTGTTTTATACCTAAACAATGCGAGTATCAAATCAAGTAACTTTCTTCCAAATTTGTCTCAGAATTTCATGATTTTATGGTTAATTAAACTAAAAAAATGAATTTGCCGTTTCAGCTGACATAGCCGCACTACATAAAACAAACGTGCACGGCAGCTTTGAGACATAACATTTTTTTAACCTAAAGGAGCTGTAATAAATATGAAATGTAGCAAGTAGATGCACAAAAAATACTGAAAAAACTCTGCTAATTAAAACAGAACTTAGATTTTAGAAACATTTTGCGCAAAAAAAATGTATATATTTGAATGAGTTTAGCACATAAAAACTTTTCAGATTGAGCTAATTAATGTTGACAACATCAAAATTCTTTTGAGATAATTCACTACCTCACCCGATAGCAAAAATAAAATCACATAAAAGAACCCTAATCTAACCTATAAAGTATTTTCTCAGTAACTCAATTCTCTTTAGGTTGGATAATAATATTTAATACATTGTGACACACATAATGAGACACTTTCAGTTTTACTACCCATATGCAACGGCAAAATTTCTCAATTCCATGAGGGTTTCTGCAGCTCTCTGCCTGGCATCAAATCAGGTCGTGTATTGCATTGCATAAACCCATCAATTACTGATGAGCCGACAGTGTCTGACATGTATGGATGAGCCCTTCTAATAACAAACATCATGACGACATGAAATTACAGAGTAACTTGAAATGCAGAAATAATGATATCACGCTAGGGGAATAATATTACCCATCGATGATATCATGATTGATTAGCATATTTATATTATTATTATTATTGGTCTCTACTTCCTCAAAAATTTTTCTCGTTCATTTATCTCTTTTTGTCTTTCTGTACATGTATTTCTGTCTTCCATTCTTTTTCTTGTATTTCTTTTCCCCATTGTCTTTTTTTCTACCTCACTCACGAGTCACCTTCCCCCTCCCTCACCTAGTCACCTGTTTATTTTTATTCCCTATCTTGTCCAGTGGCGTAGCCAGGATTTTGGAACCGAGGGGGCACAACTTGTAAATGTACAGACGGAAATATTTTTTGCCGACGGAAGTTGTGATTTGTTGACCCAAAATTTTTTTGCACGGTTTGAAAAAGTGAAGAGAAAAAAAAAAAAAAAAGAAAAGGTTATTAGGCGGTACCAACATAAAAACACACAATTTGAATGTAAAATTTAATTTCATTCACAATTTTTCCCCTTTTTTCTGTCACCCTGGGTATAAAATAGTCTATTGTTAACCCAATTTTTTTTTCACCAACGTCTTCAGTCTACGACAGCCTTACATGTACCGACAGCCACGACGAGCGGGGGGGGGCCACTGGCTACGCCACTGATCTTGTCTCTCTTCCAGTTTTCTTCTCATGTATTCAATCTCCCCACCTTCCTCCATCCCTCCATTTTTGTCCTCTTCAACCTGACCCTCCTAGTTTTGTCCATTTTCCCACAGAATTAGATGAGAAGAAGAACCTGGACTCCCTGTACCGCCACGTACAATAGTGCTGTCTGCTTTGGGGAGAAAATTGGGGTACTTGGGTCCTTACCGACAGTGCGCGTGAGACTAACAATAAACAATTCTGCATCTCATCTTAAGCATCTTGGTGTCACATGCAGGTCGCATCAAGTTCATCTTTCAAATGCACCCATCATCCATGTCGTGCTTGCATGACAACAATTGCATCAAGCGCATTTCAAGGGAAACCGAATACCCCAAATTTTTACTCCATTCCTGTATCAAGATGGCAGTCAAGTCCTGGTTCTTCATCTCTAATTCTGTGATCTTTACCCCATCTCCTTATCTTGTCTCTCTTTCAGTCTTTTTCTCAGATATTCATCTCCTCTTTCCTCTTCATAAGGCCTAAAAAAAAATTGTTTGATTGGCGTAACCCGACCTACCCTAAAATTAGGCCCGACTCAAACTTTTTTTTTTTTTGCACAAAAAAATAATGAAATTTAAAAAAATAAATAAAAATAAATAAATTTTAAAAAAAAGAAGAAAAAAGTTCCAAAGCCTTTATCAAACGAAATTTACAGCTTAAAGAGGAAAAAAAGAAGAAAAAGAATCCCGACCTACCTACCCTAATTTTTTTTATGTTACGCCAATCAAACAATTTTTTTAAAGGCCTAATCCTCCCCATCCTCTCCACTAATTCTACCTCACTCCCTCTCTCTCCCCTCTTTCAAAATTATTTTCTTTACATCTAATAAATTTTAGTTCCATCTCTTTTAAAATAAACAGCCTGTCTAACAACATTGGTGCACTGACTATAAAGCAATTTCCTGTCATTTATAGACCCTGTCTAACAACACTGCAGCAGTGACTACACATTTAAAGCAATTTCTTGTTGTTTATTACATTAGACTAAGCCAATTTCTTCTGTACTGAGATCTATAAAGGTAGTAAGATGATGGCAATGACACCATTAGTAATAACAAACATGCATTATAGATAGAGCATTAGTTACATGTAGTATTAGCCTGTGAAGTGAATGCAGAAATAAATTTAAATTGGCAATAAAAATAAATGAACATCTTACTTAGATGATCATCAAAAATATAGGTTTATCTCTAAAACTTTTTGAGTGTGTGTGTGTTTAGCCCTTGTTCAGTTGTTTGCCGCTCTTTGTTTTTTAATAACTAAAAAAATATGCCTGTAACAAACGCCCAGTGCATACAGCTACATGATTGGATGGTTTTCAGGCTTTGCCATTTAAGGAGAGCTAAAGTGATTGCTCCCCATCACTCCCCTCAAATAAAGCTTAGGAGAGCTTTTTATTGCTCACCTACCTTTGGTGTAACAATAATAACAACATAAAGTACAGTAAAAATGCTCTCCTAGTGCCCTCTTGTAGCACTCAAGGGGGGTAATTAAAAGCTCCCCTGCAAATTTCAAACGGCAAAGCCCTGGCTTTCACATACATGCACTTATGCGAGTGCATTTGAGAGTCAAACCGTTTCTCTTTTTTTTGGCTTACTCCAGCTACAGGCCCTTGCGTGTGTGAACAAGAGTTAAAGATCAAAGAAACAAAAACACAGTATGATCTAAAACGAAGAAAAGAAAAAAAAGAGAAAAAAAACCTAAATTATCATGTCAAATGAAGAAATAATCTGGAGGAAACTCTGAAGTCAAATTAAGAGTAAATATAAACTTTTCTTTTAAACTGCTAATTTACATGTCCTGACATTTTTGCATCATTATAATTTTAACCATAGACCCTGGAAATAGAATTTTTTAACTTATGGTCATGTGTCATATGGTGGGGCACATTTGCGTTACAAGCACTGATTTTGATAATTTGTCCTCATTTTCACTTAAATTGAAACACGTCTAAAACTATACATCTCTTATCCTCTACCGCTTATCCTCCAGGTTTATCCTTGTTAACATTTTAATATTTTTCACTAATTAAACAAATGATAATTTCAAATTGTGAAACATATTTGAAAAGTAGAATAATCAAGAGCTCTGTATAATGAACCCAAACTTTATGCAATTGGACAAAGAATAGCTCTGTACCAACAAGTTAAATCTGAAAGAGGAGAGAAAAATGTAACGCCTCCCACTATTTTGGGGTCCCACCATACGACACATGACCTTATATAAGACTGTAAAGATCGGTTTACAGTATGTTGCTAGTTAATCTACAGCATTAGCAGGAAAACCCAATGTATCGGGAATTGAATAAAAGAATAGGTTATGTGTTGCCAGTATGAATGTAATCTAATCGGTGAAGTAATTTGAGTTGCTGAACCATGAACAATTAACTCCATTTTCCCTGATTACGTGTGATAATGAATACACCAGAGACGCCATTCCTTTCAGAGGATGTTCATTTTGTAAGTTGTTTCAAAGGTACGAGTGAAATTTTTACTCATTACCAATATTCACCTTTGTATCTTTGTTGTTCATATTGCCCAAGCCTTGCGCATATTGCCTCTAATTTATTCTTTGAATAACAGTATTCTCCACCGTGGATTCATATCATCCATAACTTTACACTATAGATTTGTGAAATCTACATACTGCAAACTATAATAAAAGCATTGGTTGCAGAGTACTTGACTTAACACTATGTGCCATTCTTAGGCAGTGGCTGGTGGCTTGGCTTGTTAGCGCTGAATTTCAATGGTTTCTGCCATAGGCGTAGACCCCTGGGGGATGGATTTATACCCCCAATATTTTGCCAGGGGGGATGGTCCATACAATCACCCCCCCCCCCCAATGTTGACGGCTGTATGTGGGTTTCTGACAAAATTAGCCTCATACCTGGCCATTTTAGCCCCCAAAGTGCAAATTTTTCGTGCTCCGCACACATTTATTCCACTTGTGCATCATATTTCAACTATTTGGCTTCAAAATGGCAAAATTTATTTGTTCCATAATCTTATTCTGCAGTCAAAAGGTGCTGGATTCAGTATACTAGTACTTCGAGAAATTTTTTCCAACTTCTCCCCCCAAATGTCAAAAAGAAATCTACACCACTGGTTTCTGCATGGTAGATGGCAGCAACTGCTTGACTGCGTCGTTGTGGAAGACGCTTGTCAAGGCACAATATATGGACGAGATCGCAGAACGCGCAAATAATCTGTAAACAAGTTTCGTTCATTTCAGGATCCACTAACCAAAATATTGGACCTGCCTGTCATCTACATGTATCACATCGTCGTCTGTATTCCATAGTGGCGTATAGTGGGGCGCCGCGAATAAATAACTTTTCGAGAAAATTGGGTTTGAAGAAATGCCAATTTAAAATCGAGTTGTATAAGTCAGACATTCATTATATTTTGTAAATGATGTGAAATTTCTGTAGTAAACTAAATAGATTTTATTGTTATATATTTTTCAAAAGAAATAAATACATACTATTGCTGGCAAACTGAAAATAAAACTATACGTCACTATGGAAAACAAACAAAACGCAATACCCTAACCTAACGTTAACCGACGCCACCTCGGTCGCCGTGTAATCCCTATGGCGTTATTTTTAAAGTCGTTCAGTATTCCATAGTGGCGTATAGGTCCGATATGTACGCCACTATGACATACGATGTTTTTCATTTTGCCGATATTTCATAATTATAAAATGTGTATAAAAAGTGGCGTATGGTCGATACGCCATTATGGAATACAAAAAATGTCACTTTGAACTATACGCCACATTTAATTAATTAATTAGCTAATTATGACTGATGAGACTTAGAAAAATGAAAGAGAACATCATTAAAAACATATGTGCCAATTTTCAAAAAATGACCAAAAATCACTATACGCCACTATGGAATACAGCCGGCGACATGGTAGAAGATAGTAAAACAAACATTCCTTCCTTGCCCCTATACAGAACTTTTATTATCAGTGTGTTATTATTTTTTGAGAAAAATGCAAAAATAGTCAAATTTATCAAGGGGTGAAGTACCACCTTAGGTATAGGACATTTATTTTGTGAGGACAATGTCTTATTATTGGATGATTGACTACAATCCCAATACTGAATTAAAAACCGAGGTGATAGCGCCCTCAAATTAATGACCACTCATTCCATAGGCTTGCATGCTTGTAGACCCTGATACAAACATCCACAAATTACAACCAGCATTTTGAAATCACAAAATTTGACATTATATATATTTCACACATAAATAGTTCACTAATCAGATCTTTTGAATTATTATAAAATGCCTACTTGAAATGAAGGTTTCCTTAGCAAGCAATAGGTAGAGTTCCCTATCCAAGTCTCATCTTGATGCAGAATCATCCAAAAATATTCATGTTGTGTACTTGTGATGTGTTTTTTGCACATGATAACAACACTGATGCCTAGGTGTTAGGGGCCGTCCATAATTTTCGCCATTTTCACTTACGTACAAAGCGTACGTAAGAGGGAGGGAGGGGGTAAAAATCCTTGGCATGTGTACGTAAGAAAAATGGCGATTTGTTTGAGCAATAAAAAAAAATTAAAGTGAAAAATTATGGAATTTTCCAATATTTTATTCATAAAAAAATGATTTTCTCTTTAATTTTGAGTCTAATATGCACAGTGGTCCTATTTTACATTATGCTTAATTTATTTCATACCAAAATACTTCAAAAAGTATCTATCTGCGCTAGGATCAATGGCAGCAAATGCTCTAGTGTGGATTGTCACTGTTGCGACTATAAAGGCATGAAACCCATTGCAAAATCCTTCGCCATTTTATATGTACGTAACTCGAGGGAGGGAGGGGGGTAAAAAGTTACGTACGCTTTGTACGTAAGTGAAAATGGCAAAAATTATGGACGGCCCCTTAATAGGCATACTGAAATGTTAAGGGTGTGAGGTAATGACTCTTAAGGCTGGGTAAATTGTTAATTGTGGCTAAATCCAAGCACTCATTTAATCACCTACCTATGTCTTATTTAGAAACTAATGTGGAGATGCTCGTTAAGTGTATTTTGAAGTATGACTCACTTTCTGACGGAACACAAATCAGTGTTCATTAGTAAAAATAGGGTGTTATTGATGGAGTTTATATGAAAATATCAGGTTCAATGGATTAATTGATTATGAACGTCTTCACCTTGAAAAAATTCAACGCTCCTGGGGCATGAATGTAAATTAGAATATGACATGCACCTCTGCCACTGAATAAAGCCACAACAAATTAAAATAATGCCAATCAATTTCCATTTCCAAATCAAGACATGATTTCAAGATTTCCTTCATTAGCAGTTTTAAAAGGGCTTTAAGGTAGCTGTGTACTCTCAGATACGCATGTAGTAAAAGTGCCATAACTTTGTAATTATTCATGCAAGACATGTAAAAGTATACATTTTTATAAAGGCAAGACATCAATGAATCTCAATATAAGTACAGTTTTGGTGTAAAACAACAATTATGAAGAAAATCACAAAAAAGTGAATTTTTGGCAATTTTTGTTCGGTACATCATAACAAAAAAACACTCTTTCCAAAAACTTTTGTTTTACTTTTTTCTTAATCTTGAGGCACCATTCCAAAAACGTTTTTTTTTATAGTTTTTGATATTGGCCTTATTTTTTGAGATATTGACCATATAAGGCATCAAAATGAACTTTTTAAAATTCATAACCGCCTATTTGCACACAATGATGCCTAAAATTGGAAACAGACCAAAATATAAAAAAATGAGAAAACCGTTTAATTGCTTACCTATAGATGCTGTATTTATTGAGTTATCGTGTACCTAAATCGTCATTTTATTGAAAAATTGAACATTGAAATAAAGGCCGTTGAAGTTTAAAGTGGTAACATTTTGCACTTTGATCGAAGCTTACAGGAGAATGCGGCAGTTCTCGTTTTTCTATCTTACATTACGTGAACATCGGGTAATCCACAGCCCCTTGAGAAGTTTGGGCGAAATCTATTCATATCTTGATGTTTAAATCGGGGAAAAAAAAAAAAAAAAATCACATTTTATCAGCTAAAACGGAGCCATTTGACCGCTAGGTTTTGTGAAATCAGTGCTTCCGTGGTGTTTCCATAAGATGCGCCATTATGCAGATAAGCGTCGCGATACGGAGCATATCTGTGCGTTACCAAATTGCGCGATGACATAGCGCGATGCGCTATTGTTGTGCGATGTACCCTGCTGGTACAACAAAGATTTTCTTTCCTTTTAAATTTCAAACACGAGTGGAATAGTGAAATAAAATCCTTCAAATATTGCAGTTGGAGTTTATTAATCTGGATTTTCATTCCTTGTATTTATAAAAAACATAACAAAGTACAAACATATCAAAAAAACTCAATTTCGCGAAAGAAACAATGTCTAGAGTACACAGCCGCGTTAAGTTTTGGAAACACTGAAGCTTATTTTCTAATCTATAATCTGTGCACTTATACATGTAAAACCTGGGGAATGGGGATAATTTCCAGAAAACTGCTTTAGAGAGGGTTTTTTTCCCCAAAAATCTGAAAAACTGCAGATTCTTTATTGTTTTTAGTAAAGTTTGTAAAAATTGTCAAAATTTACTGTAATTTTGAGCAAAATAATTGAAAATTAGTAGATTTTTTGTCTATTTTTCATCACATTTGATTTATTTTTCAGGTTTGTTTTAGGAATCTGAACTCCGCATATCCGTACCAAATCCAAAATCTTAAATATTACCATTTTAATCAATTGTCTCCAAGTACAAGATTCATCAATTTAGAACATATTCAAGATTCACTTAAATTTTACCTTAATGTCACATACAATCAGGTATTAATCATCATCATTAGGCCAAAAAAAAAAAATTGTTGTGTTGCCCTCAACCGTCCGGTCCTAAATCCTGAAAAATCAGGGTCGCAATTTTTTTTTTTTTTGGAATGATGATTTTTACAGATTTGTTCAAAAAATCAATGTTTTTCACTTAAAATTAATATTATATTGAAAGACTAGTCTTTAATTGATGTCTAACAGGTATCCAGAAGTCAAAATTGACAAATGTCCCTAATTGAAGAAGCATTATTTAATATTTGAGGGATTTTTAAAATCTGAAGGTTAAAAAAAATAAAAAATCCGACCGCCCGACCCAACTTTCCCATTTTTCCACTTGAGGGCAACACAACAATATTTTTTTTTTTTGGCCTTACCGTAATATGGATGAGTTTGTGACACAATTTGAAAATTAAAAAAAAAATTTTTTTTTTAAAAAGAGTTATCCATCACTATATTTGACAACAGAAGTCACAGCAGCATAAATTTGTATTTTTAGATCGAGTCATGCATACATTGAATACTAAATAAATTATCATTGCTGATTTGAACAAGTTTTGATTTTTGCCCGAGCTCTTAAAAAAATCAATCATGTGTTTTAAATATATCTTGCATTGGGATGTGCCAAAGGACAATTGATTTTATCCATCTGTTTGCCAGAGAAAAAATCTTACCCTTCCCAGAATCCTTTGCAACATGATACATCAAATGACACTCCCATTATTTTGTACAGGTTGCCTTTGTTTTCATTTTGAGAATAGATTGGCAAAACATGGGTCGATGGGCAAGAAATAAACATTATTTGCAAGATTTGCCTGGATATGCTCTGTTTATTGAGGTATAGCAGTCAAGTAGCTCAATCATTAAGGCATTCGACTATGGTGCGGGAGGTTGCGGGTTCGAACCCTGGTGGTGCCTACAACGCTCACGTGGAAAAATTGAGTTAGCTTGAAATTCCCCTGGACAAGGAACTCACTGCTAATTTGTCTTGTTGTAACCCGTATGAAACTCGGGGAGCTGATCCTGGTTGCGATGGTTATTTGTAAAATGTCTAGGGTGTGCGCTCTTGAAGTAGCAAAATCCCTGAATTGTTGTTTAATGGTTTATGGAATGATGTGGGGCCGTAGTGGTCAGCAACAACCTGTAAAGTGTGCTGAGGCTTGTGGATCAATGTCTAGGCGTTGTGCCTGTGCGTAGCGCACTATAAATCACTGCACTTTTTTTTTTACATTTCATCACTTTCATCACTATCGACCCATGTTGCACTAGATAGCAAAGCAGTGACAGCAAATTGAAATGGTAGAAATGCATTATGGGAAGTATATCTTCTTTGCCTGTTTACTGTCTACTGGGGATAGCTCAGGAGATGCAAGGCATCCTGCTTGGTACAAATGAAGACTTCCGATGCAAAATGCAAAAATATTCAAAACACTGTCTAACCAGCAAACACAAAACGTTTTAAAAATGTTTTAAACTGGTTATATTTTGGGTTTGGGTTAAAACATTTTAATAACATTTAATTTTGGGTACTTGGGTTATATAAAAGTTATGAACAGTTTGTATGAACACACACATTTTTAAAATGTTGTCGAAATGTTATTGTAAGAAGATATAGTTTGCAAACATTTTTTTCCAAATATTTTTAAATAACATGTTTGAATATTTTGCTTGTTTAGAAATTAATACCCTTTATATACCCTAAACAACATGTTGATTTACATTTAAACACAGTTGTTCTTACAAGTGCTATATGCTAGGTGCGTCTTGTACATCAAATCCTTGATAAAATAATCTGATATGGTGTGGTACAGTTATTAATACGCACACACTTACATAGCCTACATCTAACTGACATGCACACAAATATTCTCTTTGAAAAAAACCTTCAAGAAGAACAATCAAAATTCCTTGTTATTTCTCATCACACGCTGTACATGTAGCGACTTCCACAAGTCCCCTAGACCCAGTGTTTATCTGACCTGAGCGGAAAGCACTAGTATTATTTGACTATGATAGCACAGCTTTTTGCTATGATAGCATAGCGTTCGCCGTTCAGATGATGACGTGTTGATATAAGCGCTGTTATCCCGTGGCAACCATGCTTCTAAATTCCTTCACATACATATCATCTATTTCAAACGTAGTCATATTAATCACATTTTCATACTTAGGGGGTAATATTTTCAAATTAAATGTTGTAAAGCAGTCAATGCAGGAAAGAAATATGATTTGATTCATATGTGTAATATGGAGGTACATGAAAAACTTCTATCATCAGCGCTCCTGGGCAAAGATTACATAGTACTCTGCATACAGAATCAGTAAATGTTGATTTTGTGCCAAAATATAAGTCATAAAAATATCAACTTCAATACTTCATCAAATTGATATTGCAATAACAAGTATAGTTTGATCAGCTCGTAATCGGCGGACCTTATAACATCGCGGATGATATTAATATATTTTATTTGGAGAATTGCCTTGTGACATCTCACCAGAAGCATCACAAAGTATTAATTGAAGACCTATTCTTTGTCTACTTCATTTAACACACACAATATAGACCAGACAGATCAACTTTATCACTCCTAACGTGAGTCTACTTTTCGGCGTAATGGTAAAAGCCTAACAATTCCCGCCGATTACGAGCTGATCAAAGTATCGAGTACAACAAGTGAAAGTCTGTCAAACCACACTAGGATCCACAACATGAACATGCTCATCTATCAGGGCACAGTTCTTAAACCCCAATACATTTGTACATTCATTGAATGACCTTTGAAAATTTGGGTACAAAAACTCATACTCTGCAACTTGAGGTGAAATTTTGCACTATAAAATGTGATTGAGGTTATTGGACTATGCCATTGGGATGAGGCTATTGTGGTCCATAGTGCCATGAGCAATGTGATGGGAGGAGAATGTGCCATTAATTGCCTTCTACATGTACTTCTACTTGTGTGCCATGTAACAACTAGCTTCATACACAATGTTCTAAAAAAGTCAGGTGAAATGTCACAGTTGTGAATGTATACCCAATTCTGATTAATGCCCCAGCTGCGGCGCGAGATTTTATCCACCCCGATCCTGGTATTCCCTGGAACCCGACCCAACCTGTCCCGGAATATTTGGAACAAACCCACCTGATTCGGACCAATTTTTTTTCACCCCAGACCGGTTAATGTGAACTTAACCTCATCCCGATCAATTGTAGCTTTTCCAAATCCGATCCAAAGTTTCAAATCTTTAAAAACTCAAACACTGTCAGGCTCAAAAAAGGGTTCATCCCTAAAACCTGTGTGCTTACATGTGAAAGCTATCCTTGCACATAGCCCTAGGCTTTTTATAGTTATTAAAAAAAACAAAAAAAACAGTGACAGCGTAGCAGCAAATTAACAAGAACAAGTGGGTTCAAAATACAAAAAAAAACACCACATACCACTTAGCTGGTTTCTCTCTCTAAAAAAACAAACAAAAACATAGCACATATATTTTTTTGTAAAATGTTTGGGAGACAAACCTTTCTGTTTACTCCATCTATTCTGACACACTTCTCCCATTAAAACAAAAAGTGTCGACATTTTCAATCAACAAATGTAAATAAGAACAAGAAGCAATGGATTAAATGCTTTTTTCCCTAATTTTGAATGCAATAAATATTCACAGGCATACCTGTATGTACATCATCTCTACAATGTAGTTCTCCTTTATATGCATGCAGACTTTAGCATTTAGATTTGGAATACATCATGAAATTATAAAGTCATTTGGTAATGGTATAGAGACAAATTATAGAAACCTTTGTCAAAATCATCTATTATCATTTCCTAAAAATGTCAAAAAAATTTCACGTAAAAATCCTACATCACAAACAGTAGGGCTTTTCATCAGTAAATGGCAGTTCACAGCTCTTAGCTTTCAATTGATATCTGATCTTTATCATTTCCCTAGCTCCTATAATTGAATCTGCTTTCTCTGCTAAAGAAGGATTCAATTGTGCCTGTACACTCAGTGCATTCAACTTGAGCAAATGAATGGATGCAAATGTTAAGCAACACTTTACTTGGTTTTTCCTAAAAAACTGCTCTTCTAAAAATAATTTCGATTCAATTACAGAAATGAAAATGTATCATTTATCAGTCATACAATTAATATATTTTTGTCATCATTTTGAAAAATCATTTAATCATTTGATATTTAAAACAACCTTGGCAGCTCGGACCATCAACTAAATTTTGTTCTGCTTATAATAGTCGAAAATTATTCGGCTTTTGTTACTACACGCATCATTTGAGTCCCAACTTTTGCTTGCGTAAATTCATTATTAAAGCGTATGCCAGTCATGCATTACGCAATGCACAACTAGCGTACGACAGCATTCAAGCTTTGACTTACGTTTGGCGGACAGAATGGAGGACATTTAAAGTGAAAGATATCCTACTTAAAGGAAATTTTTCTAGGGTGAAATTTTGTGTAGAAACTGAATCTGACATAAAAAATGCATAATTATTAACAATTTTCCCCATAGCACTGTCCAGGGACACTACAAACTTTTTTAATTTTATTTTTTTAATTTCGGGTACCCGGGCAGGGTATTTCCTGCCCGGGTAATGTAATCTCGGGCGGGTACCCGCAAGCCCGCCTGAAAATGCCAGCCTTATCATACACTCACAGGAAATTAGCAAGTCAAAATTTTCGTCACCCCAAAACGGCCATTTTCGGCCAAAATTGGACCAAAAAATGAATTTTTCTCAAAATCAGTGAAAAATAAGGGTTTTAAGTCTGAAATCTGAAAATATGTGACATTTTACCCTAAAAACGCTAAAGTAATCAAGAATTTTGACTGTTTTCACCCCTAAATACTTTTTTCACACTTTGTCTGCCAAACGTAAGTCAAAGCTTGAACGCTGTCGTACGCACTATGCCCAACTGCATCATGCATTCTATTCTATATCAATATACACAGTGTTACCAGTCTTATTTTTTTGCCTTCTAGTTATGGTTATATAAGCCGAACAAACTATTTGCCACTGAGTTGCTTCCTAAACTGATGGATATCACAGTCATGTTCATAGTCTTTTTCACATTTGGTTAAAACACTTATTAAATTTTCTACTTCCATAGGTTGAAAGAGCAATCAAACAGTGTTTAGAAAATGGTTCAGCAGATGTGAAAAAATAAATTTAGGACACTGGGTATCACATGATTTTCATGGTCATCACATGGTTTTTATGACAGCCAGTTTGCCCGTATCCCTAATTCGCTACAAATCATATCCATTTCAGCAGCAAACAGCCCATTAAATCAGTTGACCGAAACCATGACTGCATAATATGGCTATGAATTTTCAACATCTATTCAACTGTGCCGTAAAAATGTAAATTGCTGTGCGATTAGTTGTTTTCACATTAATTGTCAATTTTGAAAATATTGTTTTTTATTCTTTTTCATAAATTCAAAATTCTAAGCTTCATCTTATAATTGATCTACACCATTCAGGGTTCAAATTCGGCTGTATCACATAGCAGTTTGCTCCACATTTTGAAGTAACTGCTATACCCAATTTTGCATTTGTATAGCACTTTTTATCACTAGTGCTTATGGAAGTATCTGATTATGAGGAATTAGCCAAAAATTGCTAGGCAAAATATTTAAACGAATTCGAACCCTGATCTACACATATATATTATATGCACACAAATATGTGACTCCTCGCCACAACTGAGCCCGGATGTCGCCAATCATCATTTTTGAGATATTCAACCAAAATATTCTGCTTATATTAGCTTTAAAATGATGTATATCATGTCTATAGTACTTGACATTTAAGTAGTGAAAAATCAATAAAACAGTCAATAAATCCTTTCTTTCCTATTGTTTATTGTTAAGTTCGATGGAGCATATCTCAATAGTGGCACTGGCGACATCCGGGCTCAGTTGTGGCGAGGAGTCACATATAGACTAGTCCTATGTTTTTATTTTCGCGGTACTGCTAAGAATGCGAAAATAAATGAAGCATGAAATTTTCCACTTTTATTTGCAGAGCGAGTTTCATCAGCACAAGTGATTTCCTCTCTCAGTGTTTGTATTTAACAAGATGATTTTTACATGTTTATCATGACTATATGCATACTTAGTAGCCCTATATTTAGCGTATTGTACAAATTGAATGCATTTTATACAACTTATGATAAAAAACAGCTCATGATTATACCCTTTTTATTCAAATGATCTACACATCAATTTGTTTGTTAATTTTAATCCACGTATGTTTGATCAAGATTCAATGTGCATAATTTTATAATCAAGTACTGCTGTTCCTGACCGTGTATTTTTTAAAACCTTTGTCTGACTAATTCTGAATGGCATTTTTATTTCAACAAAAATACTGTGTTTAACACCATCTGGCGTTCTTTAAAATTACTATAACCACGTGTAAAAAGAACTCATTTTGTCATGCTTTTTAGAATGCACAATGTAGCAGTAGCACTATGAACCCCAATGGCATAGTTCAATAACCCCAATTAAACATGCCTAGTGCAAAATTTGACCTCAAGTTGCAAAATATGAGTTTGTGTACCCAAATTTTCAAAGGTCATTCAATGAATGTGCACATGTATTCGGGTTAAAGAACTGTGCCCTAATAGATGGGAATGTTTCGGATCCTAGTGTAGTACAGTACTGCAAATCAGTAAGTCTCAAGATCTTTATACAAAAATTATTTGATGAATTCTGTTTGCAATTATTTTATTTTAAAATCATCCAAATTATTATCTTTAAGTTTTATTACAGTCAAACAAACAAAGGCTAAGGGTTAATAAGCAGATTTTCCCTACAATAGCTGCCTTATAGAGAATCGACAATTTCAGCATTCTATGCTGTACACATCTACATAATAATGCCACCTGGCAGCTTTTGGAGATGGGGCCTTTTTGTACTCCTCCCTCAAAATAATGTATTGGAGCTTTCGTCATGACGTTAAACGCAACAGCTAGCGTTTGGAAGAAATAAATTGATTCTCCCAAACGTATTTTGCGGCAAATCAACTTACATTTTCGTACTGTGTAACATAATTCTCCAAAAAAAATATCCCGAACTTAAACAACGGTGTACCATGAATCTGGCAATTGGCCAACTTAATAATTCCCCCCATCTAGCTAGCTGTTCTAAATACGCAGTCAACATACATAACATACCCCTAGAGCGTTTGCTCCTCACCAATATTTAATCTCCTCATCTTCAAGGTGTAATTACACTTACAATTTAAGCAATCTGTTTTTTGTGTGCTTTCTATGTTCTGATACCGCGGGCAAAAAATATCAGAACTAAATAGCTGTGTGCCACTCTACACAAATAAAATCTCCCATAGATACCCATGTTAGACTTGGTTGTTATTGGATTTTAAAAGCTTGATGGTTTTAATGTTATTATTGTTTTCATAACCATGCAAAACCAAAAGAATATGGCCAAGGTACAAGTCTAATAATTCTATAATTGGGCAAGGTTTAGTACAAATTTACATTTAATTTATCAAATATGTGATGCGATCAAGCAAAATCAGTTGGAACTCGGAAATATGGATTCTGAGATATAGCCATGTAAGGAAATATTTCCTGTACTTGTTTTGGTAACTCTTTATTTTGCTCACATCTTTGGAACTGGTTGTTTAATTTCATTGGGGTTTTCTGCAAAAAGAAGCTTTGTAAAGCACTTTACTATCCTATAAAAACTGAAAATTTAATATTTCCGAGTTCCGACTGATTTTGTTTGATTGCATTAAACTATTCTCTGGTTGTAATAAGATCTCACAGGTTTTCACAGAATTCACAGTTCAGCCCATTTAATAAAAAAAAGTATAATTTTAGGTCTATTTCAAGTTGGCAAATTTTAGCAAAAAACAAAGGTGTACACACAAAACAATTTATTGTAATAATTAATTGAATATTCTAGTATATTCCTATTGATTGTTTTCATTATCTATTAACCTACCAACCAACCATATCATCATCTCTGCCCAACTGTAGACAGGACAGGTGGCGTGTACATACTGTGATTGATTATTGGCAAAGCGCGGCTTCAAACCAGAAAACACTCTGGCAGAATTACTCCCTATTCCAGAAAAATACAGAACTAATTTTTTGGGATTAAAAAAATATTATCCTGTTTTGCCAAATCCTAATCCTAACTAGCAATAAAAGTCATATTTTAATATTTTGCCAATTTTTGGACATGCGTTTTTGGGTGTTCTTGTATGCTGCACATGACAATCATGCCCAAAGACTTGTACTAAGACTAATTTCAGTTTATGCATTCTAATTTTTGGAAAAGATGTGATTCATTCTTATAACCAACCATTTAATTAAAGTAACACAAAAAGGTGAAAATTGGAGCAAAATTTTGGCATATACTCAAGATTTTGAATGCTTAGACTTGTTCCAAGTCTGTGATTTTTGTGACGAGTTTGTCAGAAAAAATGGCAAAAATGCATGTTTTTGGCTCTTTTTTCAAGAAATTAGTGAACTTTTCTTTTATCTTCAATTAGGACTAAATGAATGATTAGGATTGAGCTATGTTTCATTTGGCAGAACTTGATAATATTTTTTTTTTTTTAAATCTCAAAAATGAGTGCTGCATTTTTCTGGAATGGGGAGTAAGCATCCGCGAGAACACATAAGAGGAAACCCCAGAGGAAAACCAGATCGACATAGTACCATACAGATCAAAAATAAATTACTTGCAATCCTTCATAGAGCATACTACGGTACGGTACTTTAATACATCATCCTATGATTTGGTCTATATTGCCACTGCTTGCAATCAAAAGGTTTTCAATTTTTAAATTGAAAACCTTTTGATTGCAAGCAGTGGCAATATAAAAAAAATCTATCATTCTGAAAATCTGTACATCAAAAAGAACAGAATATGGTGCACAATAATCTTGGATAATTAAAAAGTAGCTCGATATTTTTGAGTACAAATTGTAAGTTGGGGAGTACCTTTATCCTAAGCTTACTTTTGTGTGTGCTGAATTTAAATTTACCAGTTCCACAGCTGTGTTTTGATCAGAATCATCAGATCCTATTAAAATGCCTTCAAACATAACCCCATTAAAATCGGAATCTGATTCTGATCGCTCCCAATTTAAGAAAAATAAATATCCAAAAAGTTTTGCATGGTCCTAAGGCTTACAAAAATATTGATCTTAATTACCCGACCCATGGATGAGGTGATATATATGTGACAACAACATACATGTAAGCATCCCTTTAACTAAATGTACTAATTGTACATTGTACTAGCAGGAACAACCATTGCGCCATCTCTCTCTCTGGGAGAGTATGAGTTGGCGCAGCAGTTTTTTCCTTGCACCACTGAGGTCCTGGGTTCAAGCCCTGTCTGTGCCCAAGGACTGTATATCGTGTGCACTTGGTTTATCCCAATCCATGCTCACTTTCATATGTTTTCTCTGGGATATCCGGTTTCGCCCTGCTTTCAAAATCGGTGATTAGTTGTTTGGTTATCAAAAACTTCCTTCACTCAATGTTACAGTCTAAGTGCGGAGAGGGTTTGGCTGGGTTGGGCTGCAACCGGCACTCTGCACGCTATTTGAGGGCATCGCGATCAGAGAAATTGAACCAATTCTAGTATGGATGGTGGGTTGTGATCAGGGCTCGAATTTTGGAGCCATTGCCTGCCCTTTTTCAGTTTTGGTCTTGGTGCACCAGATCTTTGTCAACTTCCAAGTAATCCACTTGTAGGCCTTGGTGTCCTTCTTTGTCTTTGCCCAGTGGCCTTGAAAATGGGTGCCCCACCCCCTTCCAATGAAATTCAAGGTCTGGTGGTGTAGAGTGTTATTGGTTATAGCCAGGGATGGTTTTCCACAATCAGCACTGAACCAGACGAGTGTCTCGGCTGTTTAGTAGTGTTTTTGCCTACATATATTTTGTATGGTAGCATTAGGGTTAAGGAAGTTAATGCTATGTGGACTTTGAATTCATCCAGACATCAACTATACAATGTACATGGTACAACTTATCCAATCTTGTTTTATTTACACAAACCATACCAATGCATGTTATTGATATTGATTTTTATTTTTAATAGTGCAATATTTCCATACCCCCAATGCCATCCTCTAATGAAATGGCAGTACTCCGAAAAGGTCTCAATTTCCCCCGAAATGTATATTGTTGACACGTACGTAAATATCGCCTCATCCATGGGTTACGTACATGTAGGTAACTCAATTTACCCTCAATTTATCCCCATTCCCTTTTTTCATTTTATGGCCTGAATTCTGACAAATAAATAAATGATCCCAAGTTTTGTGCTCACTCTGCTATCACCAAATGTACTTATTAAGAACTTGTAACAATAACAATACAAGTCAAGTCAGTATCAAGATGTACTTTGTTTGGAGCACTTACTGATTCAGTGGGAATGAGGTTGTGGATTATTAAAAAAACCAATGAAAGCACTAAATAAAGTAAAAAGTAGATTGAACAATTTGGTGGTGTTCAACGATGTTTATCATTGACATAAAAATTATATACTGACGTTTCGTACAAAAGTACTTGATCAAAGTGAGAAAACAGAAAATATCTGCGAGTGTGGTAAAAAAAAAATGAAAGCATGGAAGCACGGACATTACACAAACAGTATGCCTCGCGGTGGAGGCATAATAAAAAGAAAAGATAAAGTTATATATCTCATTCTACTTGGCTAATAAATAAAACAATTTAAAGCCAACATAAAGTATACACGTACATTCATACATGTATACATGTATCAGTTATCGTGCAACCTACAGGTCTGAGACTTGTTAAGTTAACCTACTTCAAAGGACTATTCCAGTTGAAATATATACACCCTGTATGCAAAACATGACCTTAATCTCCCACACAGGGAGTGAAAATTTCAACTGAAGCCACCCATTCAGGTAACCCTGTTTGAAATACACACTCCCTGTGTGGTAGATTAAGTTCTTGTCTTACATGGGGGGTTATAGATTTCAATTGGAATAGCTAGTAAACATGGTAAACATCTGAACGTATGGTATACATGTACAGGACATAATACTATCACATCATTAGCATTCATAAAATCATGTTGAGGTCTAGACAGGTCTAGAATGTGTATCATGAGGAAAAATGCAGAGCTACATTTAGGGGTGATATATTCATTATATTATATTTAGTGTTGCATTATTGATTTATCATTTAGATATGTACATGTATGCTCTTTCAGACTTTCACATTAAAATGTCGAGTATGTGGTATATAAGGCCATGTGTTTTGGACTCGCCACCCAAAAAGGGTGGCGTCGTTGCATTTTTCCAGATCCTTCCGCCAAAAATGTTTATAACTTGACAACCACATGTACTACAGACATAATTGTGGTGTCAATTTAAAGCTGAAACTCCATACTACATGCTGTGCGAAATTCATGAATGTGTGTTTTAGGGTGTTGGAGATATGTCCATTTGCTTTTGGAATATTCAGGGTGGCGGTGGCTGAGGAAGCGGTGGCTGAGGAAGCGGGCTGTACAAATCCTATGGAAGACACAGCATCATGAGCATTGCCGTTATATTTTTTTAATTGCTCCCGTTTACAAATTAAAAGGCCCATCTCCATGTAACTTGGACCCAAGTGTCATTTTCCGAAAAAGTAAGAAAATAGGTATATATGCCCTACCCCTATACAAGTATACATTTTCTGAAGGGAAATTTCATGGGGAGTTCAAATATGATGAGCAATTAAAGATAGGGGCAGAGGTTAAAAAAATATGGCTTGAAAGATAACAAATGAAAAAGTAAAATTTCAGCTGACAATTTCAGTCGGGACAACTTAACAATACCCACTACAATTTTTTAAATGGCATATTTGGATTCCTCATGCAATTTCCTTTCAGGAAATGTATAGTTTGTATGGGGTGGAGTGCATATTTAACATTTTATGTCAACTTAAACCTCGGAAGGCGTAAATAAGCTCAAAAAGTCTGCGCAACGCAAAATGGGGCGAGTTCAAGACACATGGCCATAAATGGTCAATGATTTAACATAAAAGTTCAATCAAGTGGGAATATTATAAGTTGAAAATCTAAATTTTTTACATATTATTATTATAACATTGTGATAATTTTTCATTAGGCTAATGACATGAAATGATCAGTTTCCCGTCACCTTGTTTTTCAGTGATTTATTCATTATTTTGGAAAATTTCATTGTCAACATTTTCATTTACATGGCTATTATTACCTGTATTGTTGATGAAAGACCATCTTATCTCTAGAGGTATAATGCTTAGATCATCATTACAGACATTTTGCAACAGATTGAGAAAAGATTTTTATTTTTATTATTAAAATAAAAAGAAATTTTTTTCGTAATTTTTGTAATCACTAGAAACATGAGGCAATCCTAAATTTCCATTATTTACCACATCCTCTATCCCTATACATTGTAACTAAGAAAAACTGTTCATTATGATCAGCAGGGGATGTCAGACATTTTGAGAGAACTTTTCAATTTTGATTATTTCCATCAATTTTCTGATAATATAATTGACTTTTTATGAAAATATAATGAAAGTTTTGGTCAAATTGAATGTGATGCAGATGGGTGACGGGAAACTAATAATTTCATTCTTATTCTAGGCTTTACCGGGGGAGTCACTCTCAGTAAAAATACGGTATTTGCTCGAGATGTCTAGCCAAGAATTTGCTCACCGATAGCTTCACATTCTACAAATGTAGGTTAGAGACCATTGCATTCAAAATCTAGTCGGATTCGCTGAAGCATGACACCGTGTTTAAAGCAATGGAAGTTCAGAAATAAATACAGCCGATCACGACTGGCGATTGCATCAAAAATGTTGCTAAAATTACACTTCAGCAAAATTGTAGACTGTCCAAAATGGGCAGATCTTGCTCAAAAGATTCAGTTGACTCATCAAAATAACTTTCATCCAAATTTCAGCATTTAGAGAATAAATAACCTCCGGTGCAAAAAATTGCACCGCTGTCCGACTGAAAAACAATTGTAATGCACTCTAGCATCCAATGCGTAACTATGTTACTATCGTGTGCAAATTCGAAGCTAGAGTTCTCGAGTACGGTAAATACACTGATTTTGTGATAAAAAATAACAAAATAAAAAGGCCCCTCTTCCTCCTTTTTTTTCAAAAACCTGGATGTGAAACATGTTTTTTTTATTTTCCTTGGCCTTAACATGATTTTAACATATATCAAGTGCTGTCATCGGCTTAACTTTTTGGGTGGACAATTGAATAACCATTGACAAGCTGGGTTATCATCATCATATGATATAGGTATCCCAGGCAAACCTTAGTTAACACATTTGCTAGTCAGCGAAATTCGCTGAAACCGGGGCTCAAACACAATGCATATTTACATAGAAATTTGAATTTTTTTCGAGAATAGGTCGGTGAAGGAAACCTACATATATGTTTTCTATACTTCACTTGACCCAAATATATGATTCTTCATGGTGATAATCAAGTCGCACATGGAATTTTATAGGGATTTTGATAGAAGTTCTATTAAAAAAAGCTGCTATCGCCATGAGACTAAGATAGGCATGTTCACAAAATTTTCAAGTAGGATATTTCACATTGAAATTATTTTGTTTAAAAAGGTGATTATTTAACTTAAAAAATGAGGGGTCAACCATGTCTGTAGGTCAAAAATTAGCGAAGTTATGGGCAAATGTCTGTTTTAAAAAAACTGCACTTTTCTGTGCCCATCATTGACAATGCCTTACACTGACTCACTGTACAAAAAAAGCATGTAATGCATCATTTTTTACCACGATGATCCATTTTACACAAAGGCGATTTTATTTTATGAAATCTAACTTTCACTGCATTCTCTTGGTCGGGCTGACGTCACAAAGGGGAAATAGCCTTGTAAAACCAGTGTGCGCATGTGCAGCGCATGTGCAGTTCCCCTTTCTCGAGCTGGTTGCTATGGGCGCGCTTGTACAAAGGGGACGAAGGGGACAATGTTCCCGGATGTCCGAACGAGTGAATGCTGACTTCTGTATCAAGGATAAAGTACCAGCACTTTTTAGACTACGTCGTCAAGTTTCTGGTGTCCAAATTTCAAATTTTTGTATTTCCCTATGGGGATTATACACAGTTACTTATAACCATTGACTGTGAGCTACTGTGGACACAACTTTTTGGATTGAATGTCGCCCTCTATAATAAGCAATGTGGACATGTCTAACTAAGATCTAGAAACACCCCTAAATGCCGTTTTGGGGAATTTTGCTAGCAGAATCTTTTTGATGATAGTCAATCTTTGACAAGATGTAACTTTGTTAAGGTTCAAATGCTATGACAAAAATGTTTTCAGTTTTGGCTTTCTTTACTTAAAGGGCTTTAATTTGATATGTAAAATGATGCAGTTTGATGGCAAATTTGAATTCACCTAGCATACCTACATGCATAGACATGAATCATGATAATATCAATCAACAAATGAAATTCATTAATTTCAAAACTGAATGTCTAATGTCATGAATGTTTAATCCTATACAGGACACACTAGTACATTTATTACGCAACCATGGTAAACACAGTACTTCACAATCACAAGATCATGATTCATGCGTAACGCGCTTGAAACTGAAAAATAAACACCAGCGAAAATAGCGCAGTACATGAGTACAAACCAATGCAAATTTGCAAGCAATGGCAATTAGTTACGTGTACCGTATGTTAGGCATGAAATTCACAAACTGTTTATGCCGAACTACATAAGATAATTTAAATATACTTACGATATACAAACTGTTGAGCGCTATGAGCGCATTTTTACTGCACTGAAACCCCCCACAAACCATCTTGGAGTCAAGGAAAGGCGAAATTTACACTAAATATTCTTCGCGAAAATCCACAGAGATTCCGCACCGAGCCACGTTCACGGCATGTGTTGCTATTAGGTTATTGTCCAAATATGAGCTCTTTATCCAAAATTACATAATTTTGAATGATTTTATATTCAGCAGTTGTGTACTTATACTTAAATATGTTCAATGCCAAATTGGTTAAAGATAAACCTCTTATATGTGATTTATTTGAAAATCAATTAGGAAAATTATGCGAAAATATTTATAAGAACACTGCTTTTAACCTTTGAACTCCATTTAAAGAGTCTCTATTTTCAGCCGTACAATTTTCATGACATCGACATTGCAAAATGCCAGAGGGAGAAGGAGTGGCAGGCACATAGTGAGTTGGGCGGCCCAAAGAAAGTTAAGCATGCATTAATAACCAGATAGCCTTTGACTAGCAACTTTCGTGCTTTGTAATAAATATTTCATATCATTGTTTAGTCTACTTATGATCCTCGCCTCGCTGAAGACTCTGGGTCAGCAGGTTTTTCTATCAAAGGTGTCGCACGCGGGCGTACCCATTCCATGTGATGACTCGGACTGACGTTCTTCACATGGCAAGATGTTATGGACGTCCCCTTCCAAATCCACGATGGCCTTCCACAGCTCCATGAAGAACTATATAGGCCCGGCTACTTCTCAACTCCACCATATGGAGCTACGGTGGCCAAAGTAGCGCAATTTCCTCTCAACGATGGACTTTCTGATGCAAGTCTGTAGTGCCAATCTTATTCAGGACCCAGATATTTGTCTTACGGTCTTTCCAAGATACTCCCAACAGCCTCCTATAGCACCACACTCAAATGCATCTATCTTCTTCCTGTCATTCAAAATGCCGAAGACTCAACCAGGCCGGCCAATCATGCATCGGGGATGGCACCGGGGGTGGGGGCACTCCCCTCCCATTATTGATGGGTATACGTCATGTGCCCATAAAAGACCCCAAATCCTACACCCAATGGTGACCCTGAATAACCTGAATGACCCCCTTTCTTGAACAATCTCGGCCTCAAAATTGAAATTTCGGAGTCATTTGTCTATTTTATACTGTAAAAAGCTATTTTGGATTGTCAATCATGTGAAATTTTGGGCGCTCCCATACATTCTTAAGGAAATATTATATTACGGCTTTAATCTGTAAGGAAAAGACATAAGTCTACTTTCATATCATGATGCAATTTTTATTCCGTTAAAATGTTCATAATTATTTATTTTATTCATCTATGTATACAACAGGGTTCGCAGGTTTTTGCCGCAGGTGAAAAAAACCGCGGTTTTAACCACTTGGCAATGAAACAGTTTTTGCCGGCAAAAATGGCAAAAACTAAAAATGTGATGAATAGTTTACTTTTTTCATCTCAAAACAAATTATTAAGTTACAAAAATAATTTCCTGGGTGTAACAAGGCCAGATTTGGTAATTATAAGCAACATATTAAGGAATTAAATTTGGCATGGATTTTCATTGCTCATAATAGTGCATTTAACTGCATTTAAATTAAAAACTTTTCATTTTAAAGCCATGAACTTTAACTTTGTTATAAATTACTAGTAATAATTATTATTACTAGTAATAATTGTCAGCAAGGGTTTCTGTCCATTTAGAGTTGAAATAACAAGGTAAAGTGAAAGATGTAGTTCTACATGTTCTATAGGAGGACACAAAGTCATTATCATGACTTTTATGTTAAACTTCAAAATGCTCTGTTGACCTAAAGCACAACAAATTTGGCTGATTCCATTCAGGTGCAAGTTGGGACATATGTAAACATTACAAATATGCCTAAAAAACAGGTGTGAAAAAAATTGACCGATTTCATATTATAAGATCGTATGGCTTTAAGGACTACGCAAGACAAAAAATATGTTGAATGATTGATCAAACTTCTGTGTTATTGTCTATGAGCTTTCTGTGTTACTTTTTAATATTTGAATGACATGAGTCAAGTTTTTGCCGGTTTAAACCAGGTGGTGGTAGCAGTGCATTCTCTAAATTCAGTAAATTTCCATCGTCAACCGTGTAATTGAATGGGATTATTTTGAAATTTTAAAACGCTTGAAATATCACAAACAAATAGGGCTATGTTAATAAATAATATAAATACAAGCTAAAACCGTTGGGGTTCGATAATGAACCCCATAACCGAGTATCACAAGTTGCCGGCTCTATCATGCCACTCGCCGTCTGGGTTTAAACCAGGCAACTTTGCCACTTTGCTGGCAAAAACAGGTTTTTGCCGGCATAAACCGAACCCTGGTATACAACTTTTAGCTTAAGTTTTAAAGTTAGTTTACCGCGCAACATGATGCAGTCATGTCTACAGTAGAATTCATCTCGACCTTTGCAGGACTTAACCCCATTAAAAGCTATTAAACCAAGATAACACTCATTGAAACAGCTCAACTGATTAAATCGGATCTTCTCTGGTTGTGCACAAGTGTCTGTTTTCATGTGCGATATCTCAATAAAGCTGGTATTATAGCTTCAGTTGGGTAACCGATTATAAAGGAAACGAAAGGAAACTGGTATGTGTAGCTTTGTTCACGAAATGAGACAATTGCCTGCTTTTTGTAAACCAGCATTCTTGAAAATGAGCAACATAATGATTGTTGACTTAACACGGTTTGGAAATAATTTCTTCATATTTTTGGTGTTATCTGTCGTTTACATATCCTTCCTAAAACACCAAAGTACGAATATTTCCAAACATCTAAATTAGCTAAAAATTTAGGACATGTTACAAAACTATATTGTCTAGAATTTTAGAAGAGTACTTTTAATATTGGCCGGTTATTTTTCACACAGCGACGTTAACTAGGCAATGTACTATTACCTATAACATTAACTAAAACACCAAAGTACGAATATTTCCAAACATCTAAATTAGCTAAAAATTTAGGACATGTTAAAAACTATATTTTCTAGAACTTTAGAAGAGTACTTTTAATATTGGCCGGTTATTTTTCACACAGCGACGTTAACTAGTCATATCCCCATACTTTTAACGTAGGGCTATTTGTAGAGGTCACGCGTCAATGGGAAAGAGCACTGTGTATTGTGTATAGGAAAACGGACAGTAACTGCAGTATATGAGTTTACTTTCTGTCAACATCATACCCAAGCCAATAGCGCCACCATATCATAACCCTACTGCATGACTGACAGCAGGCATGCAGTCCGCCCTCTTGTTTGTTTTATATAACTGTTAGGCGACTGTAGCTATCTACTGTAGATAGCAAGATCTATATCACTGCCGTATAATTATGGGGTTAATTCATACCCAAATTATTTTTGTTAAAGCCAATTAGAGTATAGTAGTTAGCTGTTGTGAATTGATGAAGTGGTCTAATCATATAAACTCAACCAACGAAACGATTGCATGGTCAGATATATCGGGAACTGAAATATATAGCAAAAACTTATTTAATGTATATAAAGCGCAACTTTCTCCTGCGCATTTTGATACCTCTTTTGTTGCTCTACGATATCATTTAGTCGAGTTATGGGCGCCTGAGTGGCTTCAAGTCCGATTTTAAAAGTTGCACTTAGCTCCTATTCAAGCCAAATGCGTTGTACTGTAACCAAAATGACCATTGCTTTTGTCCGCCAAATTCAGAGGAGTATAATAGTATTGAGATGTCAGCAGAAAGAGTTCATGAGATAAGTCAGAGATAAGTAAAGGGTATATAGCAAGTATTGAAGTTGGAAGTCGAAGGAGTAAAATAAAGTAAAGTTCATGGTTAAGTAAACAGAGCACATCTTTGTCTTGATTTTGTGTGTGGGGGGGTGGGGGGGGTGGGTGTATGTGTACACGACGAACGCATTTGGCTTGAATAGGAGCTAAGTGCAACTTTCAAAATCCGACTTGAAGCCACTCAAGCGCCCATAACTCGACCAAATGAATATATGAATACAAAAGCCACCTAAGTCCATACTTCGGCCAAATTGAGTTAAGCATGGGAAATTGTTGCTATACATAGGCCTGTCATATGTATGAAAGAACAACTCAAATTCATTCTCTGTGTCTATTAAGCATGTGAAAAATAGCATGTATGAAAGAATCACCCAATTCCATGATTTGAGTCTTGTAACACATTGATTGAAATCCAGTATGTATAAAAGTCCACTTGTAACACATTCATTGCTACCCAGCAAACACAAAAACGTTTTAAAAACGTTTTAAATAAGTTATATTTTGTCTTTTGGTTTAGGTTAAAACGTTTTAATAACATTAAAATGTCGGGTTATATAAAGGTCATGATAACGTTTTAAAACGTTTTGTATGAAAACACACTACAACAATATTTTTAAATGTTTTCAAAAAAGTTATTGTAAACTATTCTTACAAACATTTTTGCCAAATATTGTGTCAATACTAAAATAACATTATCTTAAAATGTTTGAACCCAGAAAACACAGAAATGTTCTTAAAATGTTTTTTTCAAAACCTTTTAATAACATTTAAATGTCGGGTTATACAAAGGTCATGAAAACGTTTTTAAAACGTTATTGAAAATATTTTGGGCAAACATTTTTCGCAAAATATTTTTTCAACCCCAAAATAACATTCTGTTTAGAATGTTTTGTATCAAGTTTTCAAGAATGTTTTTGGAATGTTATTAAAACGTTTTTATACCCTTTATATAACCCGACATTGTAACGTTTTCTGTAAAACGTTTTTTTTTGCTGAGCAGTAGATTATCAAAAAATTTCTTTTAAGGTTACGAAAACGTTTTATACTCTTAATATACCCTTTATATAACCCGACATTTAAACGTTTTCTGACAACCTTTTATAATCTTTTGCGAATGATGTCGAAAACGTTTTGTGTTTGCTGGGTAGAGAGTGACTTTTGAACAAAAAATGGGTTTAATAAAGGAAAGTGTGTGGTTTATATTACATGGCAGAATGCTTATCAACATTATACATACCTGTGTGCTTTATTTTGTATTATCTTACTAGTGGTAATCTCATTCTAACATTGTTGTCTTTGTATATGATTCAAAAACCACCTAAGTCCAAAATTTAAAATGAACCCCACGAAGTCCCTGAAATGCTAATCGTCATACCTAATACAGGTTAATCCACTCATTTGCACGTAAAACTTACCATATTAACCAGGTAAATCTAACTGAAGGAATTAAAATGATACACAGGTTTTTCTCTCAAAATCACTTCCTATGGACTTAGGTGGCTTTTGTATTCATGTATTCAAATGATATCGTAGAGCAACAAAAGAGGTACCAAAATGTCCCAATGTGCAGGAGAAAATTGCGCTTATACATTAAATAAGTTTTTGCATGCTATATATTTTCATTTCCCGATATATCTGACCATCTATAATCGTTTCGATACTTTATTGGTTGAGTTTAGTATCTTGTGAATAGTATTGATCGACCTCTGGTGAATTTGGGTTATTTTGATGAAGGCTTGATTGACGAAGAATTCAAATATCACATTTTAAACTTTGGTAGGTCTTGCTGTTCTTGAGTTATGATGTAAACAGTGTCGAAATGAAACTTCTTCGTAAAAACGATACATAGGCCTATATCTCAAGAATCACAATAGCCTACATTAAGCAATTTTGGAAAGTGCATGTTTTGCAATTTTTGTGCATGTTTTGCATTCCGTATTAACCTTTTCCCCATTTAATCACCTAATTTAGACAATTTTTTTGGGGGGGCGGTGGGAGGTGAATGCCCATCCATGACTCCTCAATATTGAAAGCCTTGATATTTAAGAAGACAAATTCATTATCTCATTTACTAAAGGTTTGTCTCAAAATATAAGAACAAAACATCTTTTGCCACTTATACAAAGAGCAAATGACATGTCACGGGAAAATGTTACGTAATACAAGTCCGGGATATAAGTGCAATAATATCAGCCTCGAATTAGAACCACAAGGTTTCAGAACAGTCCAGTGACATATTAAAGACGAAACTTGTTAATAATGACTCGATTATAAAATGCAGAGCACAGTGGGCCATTTGATCTTAAATTATGTTTTGCTTCCGTTGGATAGCTATTGGGGTATACCAACAACGATTAACCAGATGCTATTAACACTAGTGGCGGCGCCAGGACTTTTTTTCTGGGGGCATTGAGGGGAAAAGTGAATTTTTTTTTTGGGGGGGGGGGGGCAAAATCAACCAATTTTGTGCAAAATTACCGCAAAAAGGTGAAATTTTCGTAATTTTGGGTTTTTACTGGGGGCAACAGGGGAGAGAGTTCTGACTGGGGGTATTTGCCCCCTCATGCCCCCGTGGCGCCGCCACTGGCTATTAGGCTAGTCAACAATATGGATCGTGTTGCTTGGAGAAACTTTGTAGTTGCCTACTCCGCAGTCGAATGTAATGAAATGCCAGATGCGTCTTTATGGCATTTTTTTTTACAAACCTCACGGAACTGTTTCTTTGACCATGTTGACTCCATATGGATGTAGAAGTCTCTCACGTAGACATCGTGTTTATTTAAATGTTCTTTCTAATATCTCAATAAAATTTATTCTCTGATATTAAATAATTTATATCAACTTGAAGGCACTCACTTCCTTCCGGTTCTTGTACCTGACCGAGTCTTCAGTTCATGTGTTAAAACAAACTGAATCTTCGCTGCTGCGCGCGTCACGTCAGTAAAATAATACCCGTTATAACTAAAATTAAACTAAATAAATGTTTAATTTGAAGCTGTATCAAGCACTTGTTTGGTAACATGATACATCGTGTCTGTCTGTTGTAGCCTTTTTGGAATAAAGTATGCTATTCAGTGTCAGATAGAGATGGCAGAGCCATGTTATTTTTGCCAACTGATTGATAGTCTTTTATTAATAGTTTCCAATATTGATCAGGTCTTCATTTTTAGAACCAGAGACCAGACACTCAGGTAATTGTCTTCCATCATTTTAGTCATCATCATTGGCCAAATGGCCAAATGGTGCACATTAGTCAGTGGTATTAAAAACAAGATACGTAAATGCGCCGTCAGGTCAAATATTATTGATAGCGTGTGAAAGTTAGTTAATTCTACTTGATGGTCCTAGAAAACCAGCAACGTTTTTGGCGGAGGTACAAGGGGGGAGGAGTCTTGCCCCCTTTTGCCCCTGTTATGCTGGCCCTTGTTGGATTTTAGTCAATTTTTGACAACTTTCGTCAAATTTTTCACCCCCCCCCCCATTATGGTCGCTCCCGTGAGGATAACTCACACTACGCCACTGAATGGATTACAATAATATTGCATCAATCCGACATGTATAATTTTGTGCAAAGAGCTATACTATATCTACTGAAGATAGCAATATAATATATCAACTGACGATGCACAGGAATACCGATAACATTGAAATTTGGCATGAATGATTCTGATGCATACTTATTATACGATTCAATCAACCAATCAAACAACCAATCATAGTCAACCAATCAAAATAAAGAATGACAGTGAGTGAAAGAAATCAAGAAAAGTTTGGAAAAATATAATCAATAAATGAATAAAATAAAATAATTTAGGCCTATATAATTATATCTAGACAAACACGTGCACACAGAAGAGAAACCAGCAAAAAGAAAGAACGATGGCGTCCTCATCAAATGTTACAATAAAAAGTAATGTATTTCATAGGCAGTCAACAAGTGTTTAGGAATGTCTGCTACGTAATAATAATGTTTAATATGTACCTTGCAAATATTATTGACATCTAGTTTCAGACAATCTTGTAATGTAGAAAAAGACAAATCCTCTTAATAATCAGTCCAAGAGAACGCCAAATATGGATCAGGAGTATTACATAATAATACCCTGCTATGACAATAGCTGCACTAGGTTAATCGTATAATCTCCTTATGTGGTTAGCATGGCTGGGCCAGGAAATCCACAAGGTCAGCCAATGTATGTGCATGTATTCGGTACATGTACCATATCTTTTACAATGGGTGATAAATTTCTGGTTTGTTTTATTTCAAAACGCAACAGCCGATATTCTAAAGCTTGGTCCAAATCCAAGAGAAGAACCAACTCTAGTAATTTATGTGGTTTCAAATTATATCGGCCGTTGCCTTTTTGATAGAAATGGTGTTTGTTGATGTGCACAGTTTCCCATTAGATCATAACATGCTGTTGTACATCCAAGGTCAAAGGTCTTTTAATCCATATTTGGCGTTGTTCTGGGACTGATAATATGCATGTTTAAATTATTTACATGACAAGCAACTTGCAACAAGGGTATGTAACTTGCACCTGTTTTTCTGCATGGGTCACTGACCTGAACATGTTTACAAAACATCACAAACAACTTGAAACAAGGGTACAGGAATGTCATGTCAGCAACATAACTTGCACCTGTTTTTCAACAACTTGCAACATCAACACGGGGTACAGGAATGTCAGGAATGTAAGTTGCACCTGTTTTTCTGCATGGGCCACTGACCTGAACATGTTTACAAAACATCATGAACATTACAAACAACTTGCAACATGGGTATAGGAATGTTAGGAATGCATCTTGCACCTGTTTTTCGGCATTAGCAGCGACCTGAAAATGCGTACAACATATGACAAACAACTTGCAACAAGGGTACAGGAATGTTAGGGATGTTAACCTGCACCTGTTTTTGTGGGTCGCTGACATGAACTGGTGGTGCCAGGTCAGTGACCTATTAGGAATGGGTGGTGTTTGATAGGCATGCTGATATCTGATTGGTTGAAAGTTGGAAAGCATGCAACATAATAAATCACTGTCTTGTGAGGATAGAGGATGTCATTTTGACTGGCAACACATGTGGCACACACCTGTATTTTGTAGCAAAACAAAATCCCTCTTTATATTTGCTACATTTATTGACAAATCCTGTTCACAAACATGGTACTAAAGCGTGTGTATAAGAATGTATTATAAACTTGCGCCTTTTAATGCGGGTTACTGACCTGAACTGTTTTAGAGAAGTCAGTTACCTCATGACCTAGCAGGAGTGAGGAGGGGCTTGATAGGTATTTGATATCTGATTGGTTGGAAGTTAGCAAACATGTAAAATGGCAGGTCACTGCTTGGTGGATGGAATATGGTGTGAATAAGATTTGCACTTCATGGTGATGACATGTAATTTGGGCTGGAAATATAAAACTGTTGAACAAGAGCACAAAGCCCCAGAATACACTAGTGCGTCTCATCTCGCCTTGTTGCAGTGGCGGGTTCGATTCGCGCGCACAATACAATATATTTACTATTATAGTAGCCTATTAGTAGGCCTAAGTACACCTCTTGATTTGAAAATTGTACAAAGAAAAACTAAACCAAATTGTACGAAAGTATTGACTCACAAGGTCAAAGCCCCAATACAGTAAACAGTAACTGTTACAAAAATATTTAAGCAAACAAACAAAAAACGTTCGGGTATGCTGGGCTATGCTGGCACAATAAGCCGTATAAGTCCCTCGTCTGGGGTATTAAATAACATCAACTTTTCTACCAGAACAGAAATATGACATTGCGGGTGCTCGAACCCGTAGCGTCACGTACCTTACTGATTGAGCCATAACTGAACTGTTTAGACAGCTGTGCACTCTTAGACATGCGTCACGAGTAAGACGACGATAATTTTGGAAGCTCTATGTATTGGTTTTTTTTAAGTCGGCTTCTCAGAAGAATCTAAAAGTAAAATTGACAGTTATGGTTAAACATAATCATTAAACGTGCTAGATAGCGCAGATACTCCATGTGATATTTTCGTCCAGTGGCGTAACCAGTGGGGTGGCCGGGGGCAAGCTGCCCCCCCCCCCGGACACAAAAAAACTGGGAAGAAGAGCAAAAAAATTGGGAAGGGAAAAGGGGAAGGAGAGAAAAGAGGGAAGAAAAAGGGAAGGAGAAGAGAAAAAGGGAAAAAAAGGGAAGAAGAAAGGGAAAGAAGAAAAGAAAAAGAGGAGAAAAAGGGAAGGAGAAGAGAAAAGGGAAGGAGAAGAGAAAAGAGAAAGAAAGAGGGAATTTGACATTTGTACTCTTAAACACTGATTGTTTAGCTTCTAATATGCCAGAAACCAGGAGCTTCAGGGGGCTCCGCCCCCTTGACCCCCGCCGGGGCTTTGCCCCTGGACCCCCAGGGCCCCTAAGGCGGGCCCCTGTACCCAACCCGTTTAACGCTTCGCGGCAAGCCGCTCGAGACTTTTGGTCAAGAATTGGGAAATTTTTCAATCTTGCCCCCCCGGAAGGTCAGGTCTGGTTACGCCCCTGTTTTCGTCCCCGTTAGCACGAATGGTCATCAATCATTTTAAGCCGAAAAGTATGAGTTTATTAAAACTGCACTCGATTCCAGGAATAAAAAGGCAATGTCTCATTGAAAGCTTTGACGATAGTTGACAACACTCCTGTAGACCAGAGTATTTAGTGTGCTCTGCTGTGCAAGTCCCATCCATAGTGCAGATTTGTCCACGGCAAATTCACCGTGACCTTTTCAGCCACAAACCCGCTTAGTGAAGATTACACCGAAATATGCAGTACTAAACCATTATATAGTAATCGATTTTCCAATGCACATTTCTAGCTATTTCTTACCGCGTGATAATATTAATCCAATGAGCAATCGAATTGCCCGCTGCGGTCGACTAATCCAATCGATAATGACGCTATTGACATGTACGGGCGGAGCTCCACTGACTGAGTTTTGGGGATTTTTCACTGGTTTGCTATCATATACTCATCAAGGCGGTCCACCGTTATTATAAGAACTATGCTAATAATTTAAAGATTGACATGTAGAAAATAAACCATACTAGATTGACAGAAAGTACTAAATTTGTACCTATTACGGTTTGGTGGCACCCCTCTTCCAAACGCGACCAAGTCAGAGCGGCCCGGTGATGCAAAATGTGCATTGGATTAACACGGGAGTTTGGATAAGATGGTAGATTTTCTTTCTCATCCAAATGCATGGTCCCCCGTTATTAAAGCTGGTACCGCATTAAAAATTCAGATATTTTGAAAAGAATAAGTTATTGAAACATAGAGCAAGTACTAAAATCAGAGCTTTTATATACCTTTTGATATATAACGCTAACTACTTCATCTCCTATACCCACAGCACAGCGCTACCAGTACGGGTCAATTACCTGAGTGCCCCTGTGTTGTGTGCATACATGTAGTTAACCAAAACTGCATGATGCCTGCTCTGGATGTACACTCATTTTTATGTTTTCAAACTATATATGAAGACTGACCCATTTAACATTATTTTTCGACACTTTCTTATACGGTATTACAAACCAGTTCAATGTTCTCCCGTATAATTGTGCTACATGTTTGGACTATGCTTTTCATATTTGGACTACGGATCTAAAGTTCTATGTTTCTAATATCCAAATATCAGAAAAAAAGTATCTGTTTCTAACATTAGATTAGCCAGCAATTAGGTGACCGATGGAAACGCCCCATGAGAACTACCCCGAGAACTACCTGCCGATTGGCCAAAATGAATATTGTCTCCAATTTTGAGCAAATCCAGGAGGATATTAGGGCTAATAAGATCATCTGCAAAAAATGCAAGTTTGACCATAATTAGTTTAAAGCCTAGTCATAATTGGCAATTGAAATCAGCATTTCAAGTTATCAACCAATCAGAAATGTTGTTAGATGACCAATAGTGCTAAACAGTTGAGTCAAAGCTGTATAAAGAAAATTATTGGGTAGATGCAGGCGGCGGATGACATGATCGAGCCGGCAACTCGTGAAACCGCCCGGCCGTATGGCATTTACCATATACTCGGTTAGTTTTGTGGGGTTCATTATCGAACCCCAACGGTTTTAGCTTGTATTTATATTATTTATCAACATAGGCCTATTTGTTTGTGATATTTCAAGCGTTTTAAAATTTCAAAATAATCCCATTCAATTACACGGTTGACGATGAAAATTTACTGAATTTAGGGAATGCACGTCATACACCATCTGGGTAGATGTATAATAATGAAGACAGAATTAAAAAGACTAGTTTGCGTCTGACGTCAGGGCAACGGCGCGTTGTGATTGGTTGCTGTCCTGCGCAGTACGGCATTTTTGGTCTGGTTGACAGGACGTCAGACGCAAACTAGTCTTTTTAATTCGGTCTTCAATAATAATTTTGTGAGTTTCCCCTTTGCTGTAATCTGTGCAGGTTCAGTCAAAATGGTTGGTACCCATCAGTTTTTGGTATCATTGACAAGCCTGCTTCTTCAATATGCAGCATTCTGGTTCTGGTTCTGGTTCTGGTCCTGGTTTAGTTACTCTGCAACCGCCTCCATAAGCTATTATGCAAAGGGACGTATTCACAGCAGCAGCTAGTCACAATGAGAGTATAATAGGCGTTGGATCCTCTTGAAATGCCCAGGATTTATAGTTTAACGACCTATCATAACATTCATCTATAAATAAGGCCGCTCATATGTTGCATTTTAATGTGCCACACTATGACTAGAAGCTGATGGGTATAATAATTTTGATACACCCTAGGCCTATATAGGCTACATTTCAACTTGAACCATATATATAGCTTTACACCCAACATACATTCGGTAAGTTCAACATTATCAAGTTACCGAAACTATTACCACTGGTGTCATCACTTTAGGATCAGGTGCGGTTGAAAAATCCGAACCACCTTGGCCATTGAAGATCGTTGCAAATTTAAAGCGACGCAAAGGGTCTGAATGTTTATGTGTTTATTTGTTATTGTT